>NW_020799145.1:288746-349968 GCF_003259725.1 Athene cunicularia
CCGGGCGGCGGGGGGCGCTGCTGCCGGGCGCGGGGCGCGCCCCTGAAAACGGTCTGGAGAAGCGGCTTACGGCAGACCTCCCTCTTCAGGGGCAGGTCGGTGTCAGGGCCTTCCTGTGATTGATGCGGGGCGCTAGCCAGTGGGGCCGCGCTGCTTATGTCGCCCTGAACCGGTGTTCAGGGAGCCGTTACTGGACCAGAGCGCAGGGCCCCTCACGTGCCGTCCGTGGCCAGTCTGTGTCTCCAGCGCTGCTTCTGAGCGAGAGCACCCCAGTACGTTGTTGATGGCAGAGGCGGCACCACCGGGCTCTTTTGGGAACGCCAAAGAGTTCCCGTCCTACCTTATGAGGTGATTCGTTGCCCAGGAAGAGCGGTTAGGTTTTCATCACTGGCTGAAAATAGAGCCAGGTCTAAGCACTGTGAGGGGCTGCAGCTCTTTGCCCTACACATACATGTTGTAAGTGCTTTATCCAGACTTCATCAACGCTTTTGTCAGCACAAAGCTTTATCCAACATACAAAAAGTAGGAAGCTGATATTCTATAGGGGGTGTTCAAGGTCCTCCCTTAACACTTGATGGAAACCCTGTCGTTTAAAAAATCTCACCTGCCTCCGCCTTAATACTGACGTCCTTTGGCCTCTGTTCTGTAAGGTATTAGGTATCAGTTAATGGTTACACTTCATGAATATAATCCTAATTTTTGAAAAATAATGTCATTTGCTGTTGATGTGTTGCATACACATGAAGTATTTAGCTCAGAGTTCCCTCTCAGAAAAGCATTCCTGTTTGCTCTCTGTATCTCAATGTAACCACCCTCCCATATTTCCAGCTTCTGGTTTAATATTAACTTTATTCCAACACTCAGTTCTTTTAAAGGGTGTAGATCATCTGAGATGTGGTATTATATACACTAAGTTGTTACTTGAAAGAACTTGTTAAATATGATACTAAAGATACAGTGCATCTAGACTACAGACATTAATATGACTGAAAAATAAAGATTGTATATTATATTTTTATCTATAGTAAATTTGCCTTATGACTAAGCCATTTGAAAATGGATTATGAACTCCACGTAAAATAACTACATTCAATTATTAGTAAAACCCTTGACATGAACCTACAACTGAATGTGCTAATGTAAAATTAATAGATTCCAAATAATTGCCCCAAATAATTCAGATTATTACATTACTTAATATCATAATGAACTGCCAAAGAGCTAGTTGATATTTAAAGCTCTTTATAAATTAAAAATTAGTAAGAAACTGACTCAAGTAAAATAGATAACCTAACATTGCATTTTAAAGACAACCTGAAGAAGTAGATTGAGGTGGAGCCATATTTTATATATATATATATATATATATATATATATATATGTATTTCATATACCAGATTGAGGATGCCTTGAAAAGTGCATTTTCTTTCTTTCTTTAAAAGAAGTAAACAAAGAGTCTTGATAGGTAAACAGGAATTTTTATTGCCAACTGAGGTTCTTAAGATTATGAGCACCAGAAGGAGATAAAAAAAAATGCCAGAGTTGTTTACCACTGTGGTGGAGAACAAAAGAAGGGGGAAAAGGAAGACAGAGTGAATTGTTAGCTAAACCACTTTCAAGAGTCATTTAACATCAGTAAGTACTGTCACTTTTAACTGTAGGATTTAAAAACACCAGGATTATGTTCTAACCAAGCAATTGTGCCTGAATACCTGCAGACATTACCCAGAGGTTTATTAATTCACTTGCTCATGACCTACACCTTACATTCATGACTAGACATTTATGTACAAAAAGTGTAATGAAATCCCATGGACAGAATTTAAAGCTGGAATAGCTCAGGGAAAAAAAAAATCTGGCTAGGAGAAAGAGATTATAAAGTTAGCAGCAAATACAGTTAACTTGGAATAATTTATTCAAGGGGTATTGGGAATTCTCCAACACAATCTTAAGACATGCTAGGCCCTTTTCTGAAATATATGCACAAACTCAGATTGTGGTCTGGTGAGAGATCACTGGTGAGATTATGGCCTGTACTACACTTCTGGGTTGGTTGGACGTTTCTAACATCTTTTATGAGTTTAAGATAAATAAAAATACTCACACAGAGAGTCATAGATAGCCACATTGCAGTAAGAAATCAACTGAATTTTTTCCAACTCCATACCTCATTTGAGTTCTTTCAAAGTTAGTAATGATTTGTCTGTTCTGTTGAAGATTTACACCAAGCTTTAACGACACTATTTCCAACATCTCTGGAATGATGTGTTCCATTAGGCTGCATCATCTGACTCACTGTATACTTAAATGCACACTTCTATTGATCTAGTCACCAAGCTTGATCACATCCCATTCATTATTTCAATTACTCAAATTACGAACCCAACAGCATTGTTTCACAGTGAGTCACTTGGTGCCAATACTCCACCTTTATTATTATTATTCTGCTCTGTTGCTGCCAGCAGCATGTTTCACCAAATCAACCTTCAATCAAATGTAAGGATTGGAAAGCATTGGTGAACATTAGTAATGACAAACTGGAATGGTTTAATGGTTGTAGATTCCATTGTGACCACTTCTAGTCACACTTCATCCTTACATAAAAAATTCTGGGAGGTGGCTAATATATTCAGGAAGTGCATTACTACAGGAACACCATACTGAGTTTTTTCATCTATATTCTATGTAAGATGGGGAAATAACATTATAAATTATTATGCTGTAATAATGTCAAGAATACATCCAATGGTTAGCTGAATTATATTGTTGATGTATCAATATATTTGACATTGTATACATGTTTTAGGCATCTACCTGCAAATATGTCAGTCAATGAATTTGAAGCAGCTTGTTTGCAGTCAACTAGTAAAAAATAACATAAATGAAAAAAGACTTAAGTATTTAAAGCATCTGAATTCAATGAAAACCAAACAAACCTGAAGTGTTTAGAAGAGCAAGCTCTGATTGTATAACTTCACACAGTACCAGAGTGCTCCACAGTGCCTACCACATAAGCAAGATGTGGTGTCTGGATCACAAAAGATCTTCCCCACTCTGGTTATAATTTACAACAGAAACAGAAAAGGTAACTAGTGGTAGGAGGGTCTAAAGCTAAACTATAAGATTACATGGTATCTCAGAAAAGTATATTCTTAGTACAGCATGGTGGAATAAACAGTGCTTGTGTTCTTAATTTAACTAAACAGAGTTTATAATTGTTACTGTACTAATAAAGAGGCGGTGCAAAGGCTTGGAAAAAAAGTTATGAAAGACAGTAAATAAAATATTAGCCTGAACAGATTTTTTTATCTGTCTAGGTAAGCAGCAGGTATTTAAAATACTGTGAGCAGTAAAACAATTTGGTTATACAGGTACTTAATTAGGATTGCACATTAAAAATCAGAGTGGCAGTATGAGCAGGGTGGGGCAGTGAATGGTTTGCATTTGGGCAGCAGTCATGCTGTGTGAAAAAGAATTCTTACTTTTGATTCTTCACTACTTTCATATATATATATATATATATATATATATATATATATATATGCACACACACTAGTGCTTACTAATGGCAGCCACCAGCTCGAATGGCTGAAAGACAGACATGAACTTCAGTGTCCATTCCACCTTGATAAAACTCTTGAAGACTTGCTGCTTATGAAGATGTGCAGACATATTAGTAATGATTTAGAGGGCCTCTTGTCTCCACACACATCAAGTAACATCCTGTTATTTCTGCCAAATTTGAAATTAAGATACTGAGGTTTGGGCTTTTTTTGAAAGAAATAAAAGTAGCCAAGATGCCTATGGTTCTTAATTAGACAAACAACTCCCAAGTTATTACACTGGGCAATTATTTGCCCAACAACCACCTGTTAAACACTGCCATTTTATGGACTGAGAAAAGAGTTACACATATGAGTAAATGCTTACAACAAACGAGACCTGTAGTCTAAGGTTCTGGCTTCCATCTGGTTTTGGCCCAAAGACAACAGCAGTTTTGGTGTGTAAGGCCTTCAATAAGGAGGGTGAGGATAAGCAAAACTACAGTAGCTACATCTTCCTATGGCAGAGTACTGGAGAAAGCAATGCAACTTTCTTTCCCCCTTAAACATAGGTGTGTAAATGAAGAAAATGAATACCTTAATTCTTACTTTTCTCATGGGATTCACCTGTTCTTCCAAAGTATTCCAAAAGCTAGAAGGAAAAGGTGCACATATTTACACACCTGGCGTTGTTTTGGACATGGTTCCAAGATGTTTATTTGAACATGTACATTTCAGAATGAAAAATTTATATGCAAGACAATGACCCTCAGTGTATTAAGGAGAAAAAAAACCCACATTAGATGACTCAATTTCTTTTTGAGATTAGGATTAAGTTAAACGACTATACCAAAAGATGTCTTGTGTTAAAATGAGGTTCCGGGAAGAAAAATACCACCTCAGAATTCAGTTGTAAAACAGTACTTTTTTTTTTTTTTTCGGCAGTTCTTAAAGCAAATCCCTTTTTTTAATGATCTCATTCACTACATTTGAGTTTTTGAACAATGGACCCCTTGAGTTTCTGCATCTGTAAGTCACAGAATCTCAACAAGACATGAATGTAAAGCTCAAAGATAGCTTGAGAAAACTGCAAACTAAGTATGTCATATATGTAACGACATTCCTTAACATTTTAAGGTAAAAGGATTGTCAAATTAACATTGCTTCTCATTGCGTACAGTACTTTATCAGAAAACCAAAATTCTATTTGGCATTTGTATTAAGCAGTGGGGGTGCAGAGAGAAGTAATGGAAAATTAAAAATATCTGTATCAGTTATAGTAGTACTGCAGTAGTTACACACTCAAATTAACCTGTACGCTGTAACCACAAGGGAAGACTAACTTCCCCCTATATTTAATAGAGGAAATTTATGGCTATCAATTTTGCCAAGGGGCAATAAGGGAAAACAGGTAAAGCTGCCAGCAAAATATAAATTTAGATTTAGCAAATATGATTTACACCTTAAGCTACAAAATAAATACCTCAATTTCTACTTTTAGATTCAAATGAAAGTTCTGGCAAAAAAAAAAAAGAATCAGTGTCACAAAAACTTCCTGAAAAACTGCAATTGAAAAATAATTCCTTATATGTCACTTACTCATATGTGCATTAATACATGTACAGCATAATTGTAAATATTTTCCTGAAAAAGCAGACTGATTATTGGAAACTTTTTTAAGTCTATGAGTATTCAGATTAATATTTGGATGTCTTTTGGGACATTTCAGATATATACGGCTCATTTTATGCAAAACGGGTAAATGCCTCCAAAAGAAATGCACTTTACATATTAATACTTTACATAAACAGTATACTTCACTGTGAGTCACTTTGGGATAAGAAAAAGCTACCAACATCTACTCTGTGAGCAATAAACAAATTATTTTAGATGCACAGTATACCTAGTGAAATGCTTTTTCATTCAAGTACATCTTTAGATTTTTTTAAAAAGAAATAGCATGACCTATGGTGAAAGTACAATCCTTCACATTGTTGCAATCTGTTCAGAAACTTCATCCTAAAATTAATTTCACTTGTTCAAGGTTGCTAGTACTTACTTTGTTCATCTGGTTTGTATATACAGGTAGTAATTAACGTCAGACTCAAAATTAAGAGGTCAAAAGATCAGGCTCTAAGCTGATAGGAGACTTGAACAAAACATCTGACTGACAGCAGGATATTCTATCATAAGTGCCCCACAAAAGAAGAGGATTGGTGGGGGCTATTTGAAAAAAACCCAGACAAACCAGAACTTTCACCCATCTCCTCCCACACAACCCCTGGTGTGCTCAGGCAACAAGAACTGATCTCTCTGATAATCAACTCGGTTGCTACATACCTACACTGCTGTCAACCGCTGTTACATAGCTTCTCCTCTTTCTGGAGGCAGAAATAGAAGTGCTTTGTTAGGCAAACTTTCAGCTGAGTATGCAGCAATTAATTTCTACTATTAAATTTTATTATAGTAAGTAGTTACATCATAACTATGCAATTTATTGGATTTATTCATTACACTATAGAAACTATCCATGCTACACGTATGTAATTGTCTAGGTTGTCTACATGCTATTGACCAACTGTTAAATACTGGAAGTAAATGTAAAATGTTCAAATCAGCATGGGTGGATTTTGTCTGGGAAGCTACTACTTTTAGTTTCATATTTTCATTTTAAAGACTCCTATACCAAGAAGTTATATAAATGGAAGGACAGGCCTTTAAATAGTTTGTATTATCATGGTCCCATAAAAGCTAGATAAAATTAGACTAAGACCACTGTAAGTTTTGGTTCAAGGTCTTGAATAATTTAAATTTATTTCTAGTTTACTCCCTTTTAAAATAATATCACATTGATAGCACAACAATTTTTTCCCCCCCACCTTTCCCATTTGGTTACATTTGGCAAGCATCAGCTGTTTCAAACAAAAATACAGTCAATGTACCATTTCTCACCCAACAGGCATTAATTTCATTTATGTAAACCTCCTATTTCTACACTGATCTGCCCTCAAACTGCATGAAACATCTACAGCTAACAGACCTTAACACTTATCCAAAGAACATTTTCTTTCATATAAAATGAAAATCCTTATTCAGGAGACTCCAGAACTTGCATGTGTGAACCAGAAGAGTGCACTACTGGGTCAGGCAAAACAAACTGAACATGAAATTTTAATCTTTCATTAAAAATTGGAATGCAACATCTATATTTAAATGATTTTATTAACATAGTCAAGCAGTGATTAACATTCACATCTATTATGTCACATCATACAAATGTAAATACAAAATTACTACAGTACAATATATATTCTCTGCATGATCCAAAATATTTGGTGGCCCCAAAAACTCTTTAAAATTCAGCAGCTTATCAAAAATTAAACCATATTCTATTTAAAATGAAGTTCTGTTAGCACAGAGGCAGACTTCAAGAAAGATCACTCAATTTAGTACAGTTTGAGAGGTTGCAGGAGGATATGTTTTTGAAGGAAACATTCCAACATTGTGGCAGATATAGAAACATCAGATTTAAAGCTTTCAAGCAAAACTCACACAACCTAAGTTGTCAGCAGAAAGATCCAGTCATCTTTGATTTTAAACTACTTTGTATACTGCACCCAATTAAAAAGTTTAGAAGTGTTTAGAATTATTAAGTCAGACAATGTACAACATAACTACCTATCTCTTCCCATGAAAAAAGATACTACAGTGGAGATTTCAACAGCCAAATTGCTTATACCAATCTTTTTTTCTAATCACTGTCCTCGCAAAGAACATCCAGGCCTTCTCAATTCTGTTGCACTCCCAAAGTAAGGAAATAGACATCTAAGGCGAAAGTAGCATAATAGAACGAGCTTACAGAAAAATGACACTATACTGTAAGTGCTGAAATTTTTGAAGATGTGGATTTGGCTTACTTAAAGTACACTGTAACACCACACAGGAATTCATCTGAAAGAGCCATTTTAAATTTCCCTCATGTAAGTACATTCAAGTGAATACGTAACCTTGTTATTTTACCAAATATCTAAGGCAAGCAACAAAAGTACTTGCCTCAGTTTCCCATTTAAAATAATAATCTAAAACTGGCTTGCTCCAACCATCAAGTGCATCCATCATCCAATGCATCCAACCATCAAGTGCAAAGTGACAGACAAAAACCAGTTTCTATTGGAGAATACCTAGAATACTGATGGATGCAAGTCATTCTGGAAAATGCATAGGTGAGTGAAATACACAGCTACTGATCAAGCTTTATTTATTCAAGATGAGGTTATTGGAAATTCTTATGTAATATAAAACAAATATGTATGCAAACTACATCAACATATATCTGAGATTAACTGCAGGATGTTTCGCCATTTCACTGTAGAGCTTAACCTTTATTTAGAAAGTTACTCTTTAGACCCTACATAGAAGCTTTATGCATCTAACATCCTCATGATAGTATTGAAGCAGTTAGTGTTAAGTTGCAACTTCTTCCCTTGACAAAATCTGAAAGAAACCATTTCCCATATAACTTTGCATTTAAAGCATTTTTCAATAAATATTTCAGTTGTTTGAACATGGATGCATTCTCCTCAAGGGAAGAATGTTTTTGCACCTTATCTGTTAATACATTCAATATGAATAAAACAGGTGAAGCAAAAGTCATTATTGTCCCACAGTAGAAGGTTAATTTAGAGTAAGTTTAAGACAGAAGAGCTGCCTAAATGAAATACATAAACTGATAGAACTACGACACATTTGTATTAGCATCTGTTCTGAACAAAAAGGGTACAAGAGTATTCACCTGAGATAAAGCTAGTATTTGAATATTTCTAAGTAGCAATGAGTTTCGCTTGAGGAAAGCCACTTGAAGTCTTAAAATATACTTTTTAATATTATACAATATATGCAGTTTAAGTAATTAAGATTGATGCTAGCACAAAAGTTAACAAAAAAAATCACAGTGTGTATCAATATTGTTAATTACAAAATTTATGCTACTTCATAACTTTTAAAAATTATTATAAATTTTAAACCCATTCTTCTAAAAGTGATCTTTTGAGTACAAGCTTTAAGAAGCAATAAACTAAAGCATAAGAATTAGCTTATTACAGTTTAAATATATACATATGTCACTGATTTAGAAAATAATCATGCTTTGGAAAAAATTTACAAAATTGATTATTTTTGCTTGCAGTGGTTAAAATAATGAACTACTCTAATCTTTTTCCCTAAATGAAACAAGCTGTTTCCCAAATGTGTAATGAAAAACATTTAGTACTGAACTTCACTCAAGACTAATTTAAAAGCAATTTAGAACTGCCAAAAAGATGCATTTATAGGGACTTTAAATACGCTTTCTGTTACCAACTTAGGTTGATCAGCAGCTTTTGTTCACTCTCAGAATCCTTCAAAAAGGGAAACTCAAAATGGGAAAAAGGCATATATAAAAACAGTAAACACTGACCTCCTGAGGTTCCTACAACAAAAATATTCAAGTAGAAAATCTACACCATTACTTAGCAGCGGCTATTTCTGTAGTTTAGCACACTAACAGCACTTTATTCAGTGTGTAAGGAGCAAATGAAGTAAGCCGTGCTTTTAGCATGCCAAGAGGCAGAAACACTGGAATGTAACAAAGACAAACTCACAATTCTACCAGTATAAACATTCAGTCAACATTCAAGGACTGTCAAGACTACACCACAAGAATTAAGATGCTTTTTTATATATCCCATGATGCAATAATTGAATTATAAATGTTAATGGTGATTCAGAACTTTTCTTACCTCACATTATACCCTAACTGGCTTCTGCAAATCTCTGCACTGCATTACGCATTATGAATATAGTTTATTTGCTTTAAAATATACCATGAGAGAACTTACAGACAGAAAGACTGTTTTGTCAGTACTGTTTATTTCTGCCTTATTTATTTTCCTTGCTGTTATACCAGATCAGTTCACATCTGTATAAATACCTATTAAAATACCTATGTACAAAAGTGGCATCCTAAGCTAATCTGAGGTGAGGTGGAATGGTTTTATTTGGATAAAGGGCCTTTCTGAAATTTAAATTTAGTTAAACTCAGATTCTAGCTGCTTTGCTACAGTATTATTTAGGTAGCTTTTCTATTCTACAAATTTTTTAATATTGTTTCTCTGAAACTCTCCCCTAATGTTTAAACATTCTCAAAATTAAAGCAAGTTTGGGTCTAGAGTAGTATCCCACCTTGCAAAATTTTAAAGGTTTAGTTTTTTTTTTTCCTTCCAGAATTTAAAGTGTTTTTAGTTATTATTACTAATTTACCCCAGAGTTATTAGTTAAGAAAGAATTTTGTATTTGCTACCAAAGCAATGTAATTTGAAAGCAAGTTATTGCATGCAATTTTGACCAAATTAAATAAGCACTATGTACTAGCATTACTGAATGTATTTCATCCAGTACATGTTCGAACCGTTCTTCAGGCATAATCCATTAAAATTTGCAAAGCCAAAATAAAAGAGGGTGGAGGGCATGTAAAACGTGCATTCTATCATGCATAAGAAAAATCAAAACTCTTTAAACAGCATTTATAAGTTCACACTCACACAGCTCAAACTTCAGTGCAATGGCTAAATCATTCAACAGTCAAAGAACAGAACCATGCAAAGAAGAGCAAGTTCTTAAAAAGAACTCAACCAAACAAAAATCCCCAAAACTGTTATCCAGTATCCATTCTGCAACGCAAAGGTGAGAAACTAAATCTACAAAAAGGCTGTTATGGCTTAGTTTTGTTTTGCAGATTAATTACGCAGCACTTGAAAAATGGAAAGGTGTGGCTTCTCCTCTGACCAGCAGAGTTAAAAATCTCTCCATTTTCCTTTATCATCATGGGATACTCTTTAGGCAATCTAAATTATTAAATACTTGCCACTTTCAGATGGACACAAGATCAAGTGTACCAGTTAGGATTTCACATTCACAGTACATAAGAAAATACACATGAAAGGAAAAGTAAAGGGTTAACTTAACAAGGATTTATTCACAGGAATACATGTAAGTAGAGAAAAAAAAAACACAACAGAAAAGCTAAACAAATGAAATGAAGAGGATCCAAACCAACTTTCACTCTGTAGCTTTAAACTTGCACCCTTGTGCATTTAACTACATCACAAAGGGCCACCAACATGCGCCGATACAGTGTAGATACCCTGCATTACATCCATTAACTTAAACATCTCTTTAAGATCATGCTTTGAACAAAAAGAAAGCATAGAAGGTAATATGTTGAGTGGGAATAAACACAAATACAGCAATCATGTCATCAACTTCTACAATTGTCTTTACGTGCCAACTAACATTTATGCAGCCTTTAACGGGTCTTACCATGTAACTCATTTTTAAAGATTCTGATAATATCACTAGTATATAACCATGCAGAAAGCACATCACACTGACAGCACAGAGGCAAATATTTTGCACAGCTATATCAGCTTTCCACATTGTGCAGGTTACACACAATACAATATCAATCTTATTCTTAACAGATCCTAGAAAGGTATTTCAAGGCCTAATTGTTTACTACAGTACTTTATATCTATATTATTAGTAAGTTCCACAGAATCTTAAAAAGGAATTTTAAATGCAGGGCTATATTGAATTGGTAAACTGCAACACAAAACTGGCGCAACATAAGTAAATGTATACCAATTTCACTCTATGTGATGCAAGCATGCTACTTTCCCACTAATTTAAATCTGATCACTATGAGCCAGAACGCATGCCTGAACCTTAAACTGCACGTTAAGAATAATGCCTTACTCTAGAAATTAAATCTAATTAAGTACAATAATCAAATCATATCCACTACTTTAACTCTTTTTTTAATGTAGAAATTAAGATGTCAATCTTTCCTTTAAAGTGTCCCTCCCCTCGCCCCAAAATTAAAGGAGTGACTCACTTGTCAGCTTGCAGGTTGCTTCCTTTTGTCCAAATTAACCTTTATTAATTTATGATAGGGTTTCTATATTATGCACTGCAAGTGCCTGCTCCTAGACACAAGCTGCATTTCAACTGTACTAACTTCATTTGTGTAGTTCTTCATTAACATGCAAATACTCAGGAATCCCATCAAGCAGGATGAAATAATGTAGAAAACCCTTACTTAAAAAAAAACATAAAAGAAAAAAGAAAGCCTTTTACTCTTTGTAACCCCTATTCTTAGGTTTCCTTTATTGTGCGCAAAGTAGTTTTCCTCTTTACGTACCCCTATGGTTCAATTAAATGGTTCTTATTTTGGTACAATTCCCCACAATATTCCAGAATGTGCTGTTTTGTGACTAGATTCTTTTGGTTTTTTTCTTTTTTTTTTTTTTTTTCTTCTTCACATCCAGTGCAGAGTTGTAATAGGAGACAGATTTCCACCCACAAAGGCTCCAGATGTTAAAACATTTCCCAACATCGACTTAATACAGTGACGGCAACACCTCCCTCCCGCCCCTCCCAGTAGGGTTGGGATTGTACTGTATTCCCTACTGGTTTACCCTTCCCCCCAGTAAAGGGTAACATTTTCCCTGGGTGCAGAGGCTCCCTCATAGTCTCCCAGACTGAAGGACCTGTAAAAGAAAAAGATAAATGTATAATTAAAGCTTACCTCGAACTTAACTGACAGATCTGTGTATAAACAAAGAGTTTTTTGTTGTGGGTTTTTTTTTTTTTTTTCTCCTTTTTTAAGCAGTAGGTGCCAGCCCTTAACTTAAAAACTAATTTACGCCTAGATTTTCCCTTTTAAGTCTGTAAAGAAAACAGCCTGTTTATATGGGTAAATGATTAGTCATGAAACAATTCTGTATGCTTTAAAGCTACACTGACAGTTCCGAGTGGCTAAGCTTAGATTTAAGATAAAAGCAGTCCTATCTATTCTAACAAGCTTTTCTATTTTTAGCATAAAATTATGATGAAGTTATGACATTGAGAAAGAATACTAAACTTACCTGATACTGACCTAACAACTTCACTTTTAGGTGGTTTAAATGAGACAGTCATAGTGCCTTCTCAGTTCAAATTGAGAATAACGGTGAAATTTATCACTTTATATTCCTCTTCATTAGAAGGTGAAAACACCCTTCTGTCAGAACTAAAAGGCCCTCATTGATAAACATGTAAATGTTTGAAATTGGTTTCTTTTTAATCCACTGTTCAGTTCAAACATGTAATTCAAAGAGGACTTTGAAAAATCTTAGACTGACTTTTTAAGTAGTTGTCCACTCAACAATAAAACAGAATGGCATGATTCACTCCCATAGTTTTGGTACAAAAAATTCTACAGCAAGTACCAAATTTATATAAAGACTGAATGAATAGGGTAGTATAATAATCTCTTCACAGTGACACATTACTTCACACATGGGAAATTTGCTTTATACAGTGTGCACAGGTAGCAGACAAAGCAAAGTGGTATAACAATGTTTATATAACAAATTCTAGAATGCACTATCACTGTTCTTTGCTGAAGTTGAATCACTCTCCACACAGAACTGCAATAATTCTGAATTGGTGCACAAAATGCTACATGGCAATAATAAACATATTTGCCTGCCCAAAACATCAAGTTTACAGTTACAGTAGTTACAGATTAGCATAATATCCTTTATTCAGTGCAAAGATGTGGTTAGGAGTATATTGGATTTACGGCTAAAGTGTGTTAACAAGCTTGCTTTCTTAACCTAGAGGAATATTCTCACCTAGACCACATCTGCCATCTACAAGCCTATGTCTTTAGTATGATGATTCGAGGATCATATTTATCACATTGCTTATTAAACTTGAATTGGCACTTTGTTATCCCTACACTTCCAAGTTTTATCTTGACACACTACTGTGCATATTAAACAGTCACTCTTTCTTTCTTTCTCTCTGTAAAAATAAAATAACAGAGTCAGACAACTGTTTTTGCTGCAGATACCATCATCTAGGTATATTATCATACCTGGTTTTTATCCTTTCTTATAGGAAGGAGATACTTCATCCAGCATACATAAAAAGTTCTAGTCTGATGAATTAATTGTTTCATATAATGCAAACAGGGAGGAAGTCTGTTATACAGCTCTGTTTAGCAAGGAAGATTTGCGTGCTTACCTCCAATTATGGGATTGCAGCTACAGTGCATGAGGTTAAACTCCATAGTAAGCTGCAAGGCGCTCTTTTAAGGGAAGGGGAAACTGGTCAGAAAAACGCCTCCAATTCTCATCCCCAACTTGATTTTTAAATCCATGAAGAATCTACGAACAAGAGGAGGGAAGTCAAGATAATTACTAAATACAGGATACATTATTTACTACCATCATTTGCAGTAAGCCACAAACTGCTGGACTGTACCATCTGTCCACCTGAATTCTCCAATACTGAATGCTACTTAGAAACAAAGGAAATCTAATGTAATGTCTTTCTCAATTGATTTTTTTTCTTTTAAGGGTGACGTACAGAATATACACAAATTAGTGTATATGTATCTGTACTTTTAATGAGTAAGGTGACTTACAACCTAGAGTTAGTCCATTTCAGAATGCTAAACATTTTATCAGTTGACAGTTTATATATGTTAAGATTACCATATTCACATTTCTTTTTTTAAATGCATAATATGCTGTGAGAAGAAAACAGAGCCAAAGCTGCAGCCAGCATTTGACAGAATGAATACCTGTCCATTTCTAGCACAAATAGCTCTAGTGTTTTAAACTAAACCAAAAAAAAACCCAAAACCCAACCCCACCACACACTATACAGTCCATTTTTTTCCCATTGTTCCTGAAAGGCATAATTATTGTTGGAAACAACATCTAGCTGGACTACAGCAATCATATATTCATGAGGAACTAATCTAAAAACCATGCATGACATCACTTGAAGAAAGCTTTGTCTCCTTTCTTGCATGGCAAAGACCACAAAAGAATAAGCTTCAAAAAGCAAGGGTGTCCTTATGCCAAGAACCATTTGTCTAGTTTGAATGCATTAGATTCCACATGGATAACTTGGAAATAATCTGAAAAAGAGGAGCCTAACTTACTGAAGCAAGTATTCAAATGCTGAAGGACCAGTGCAGAAACATGCACTGAGACTGCCCTGGACAATCATCAGACACCATCCTGGACTTTGTTTTAAGCTTTTAAGTATTTGCTGTTCCCTTCCGTTGACACAAGACTAATCACAGCTGTGCATTTTCTGGATGTGATGTTCCTTTGAAGGAGACCAGTTATCTGACAAACTAACTAGGACAGTAAGATATTGGCTCTTAAAGATGGTATAATAAATTTCTACCTTCTGATGCTCATCATGGCATTACATGAAGAAGTGCCAATACTGATCCATGATCCTAGTAAGTACTTAGGAATATGCTCAATTTTTGCTTTGAGAGCAGTTATGAACTTTTGACACACATCCTTCCTAAAAACAGAGACTTCACTTTACAACTTATGAGGGGAGCCACATTACTTAATAGTAAAACAACATCCGCTCATGAAATGGAAATGTTTTGGTTGTTGTTTTTTTTTTTTTTTTAAATCTAACACACTCCATTCTGGGTGGAGTTTCTGTGCTTATTTTACACAAGGCAAACAGTCCTTTCCCTTAAATTCTATTGACATTTTGTCTAGGGATGTATTATTGGGTATAACTGTATGTTAATTTCTTGAAACTTGCTCATCCAAGAAGGATTTTGAGGAAGATTAAGCAATCCCGAAAACTTATTAGGACACCACTGGAATATTTTTCATTTGCAATTTTCTAGATACTTCTCCAAAATAAAGTAGGCATCTTTGAGGAAAAAAAGTCTTAAGCTGTACAAATCTCATTTTCTAGAAAAACATCTTGAAATGTGGTACAAAACCCCTGTTCTTCCAAATGCAGGCAACATATAGTAAGCTGGACATTATGGAAAGCTCTTTGAGGATGATCATCTGTTCAAGTAAGATCTCAAGTGAATTTTTCAACACTGTTAAAAAAGTTTGGAATAACACAAATGCATATAAGAAAATATAGGTTAAAAAAGTCAGGATTTTTATGTTATTTTTTTCTGAATACTTATGACCCTCCATGACCAAACACATTAAATGCTAACAGTGGAAATAGAAAGCAAGTAAAAAACCCAGAGGGCCCAAAACAACCAACATTAGTGTTGTATTAGAAACCTTACCTTACAGAACATGTCTCGGAGATCATCTTTTGGGCTAATCCACGATGCAACAGCATCACAAAAAAAAATAAAGTCCTATAAGATTAAACAATTGCATAGGTTAGAAATCTCAATTTAAAAATCTGAAAACAATGCCTGATGTTCATTCTATGAACTATTCAGGGTCTTTGATCCTATTTCACAACTGGTCTTACTTTTATGTATTTAACCAGTCGATTCAGACAGTAATAATGTTGTTACATGCCTAAGTGTTCAGAAATAGAAATAGCTGTGTAGGAATAGCTTTGTTTCATCAGGTTTTTGATTAAGTAAAACTAGAGTTTAAAAGTAACCAACTCGCTCCTCCCACACCACACTTGTCTAATGTTAATTCTTCTTGTACACATACCAAGCTCAAGGACCAATCACCTTAATAACAACCAACAAACTCAAGACCACAGTTGGAACATTCACACTCTCATGCATTTCCAGGTGGGGAAAAAAGCTCTTGTATTTCTCTAAGCAGAGCCAGAATTTTTTTCTGGGACACAGAATGCTTATCATTCAGGTTCAAAACTAAAGCTACACCAAAACCCCTGTATTTCGTCCATCTGTTGTGATGCGTACCTTCTACTACACTATTAAAACACCAGTCTTTAATCATTAAGTTGATAATGCATGTGTTTTTGGGTAGGAACAGAGGATAACTACAGCAAAGGCAAGCTGGGATAATGAAAAGCATCCTTAATTATCTCCTCCCCTTAAACAATGTGAAAGAACAAATGGACAACAGAAGAGGGAAATGCTAAGTATAGAATAAGGCATAAGTGAAATGATCTGACAATTTCAAAACAAGGTCAAGGCTCAATTCTTGTGTTTCAGGAAGAGTAATTCCTGAAAGGGAGGGAAAAGTCAACCTTCATTTTTCTCTTAGAAAATATTACATCTTCAGCTTCACTTTGGAGGTGTGGAGACTAAAAAGCAATATTCTATTCCTCAGATATACCATTTACTTTAAAGAGATGCATGTTCCTTGTCACATACTGACTATTTAAGCAATATATCCAAAGCTGAAACAGAATTTTCCAAGTTTTAAGAATGAAGGGGTGGTTACTCATTTTTTTCCTGTTTCTTGTTTTAAAAGCCTAGGTTACATTTGGAAAACAGGTTTAAGTAGCTTTTGCCTTGTACCTTCATACAGATCCTGACCGCAATCTGACAGAAGTATCAAAATAGTTATTTTAATCAAAGTTCATTATATACACATACTTTGTAAGTAAAAGACAAAACCTGAATTTAACAATGCTCTTCTCCTTTCCTTTGCTAGGTGGTAATTATTGAAGCATCACGATAGGCATCATTTGCAATATAGACATTTTGGCCTCCTTGACCTCAAAGTAAAGCTACATAATGTAACAGAGGTAATCATATTAAGCTAAACTTCTTCATAGTCCATATACAGCTTTCACTAAATTTCACATGAATAACCAAAGTAAGTTAAAATCTATTCACATATCTTACTTGGACTACTCCACTGGGATTGACCGAGATCATGGTACATATCCCACGGAATGCTGAATCCTTTTCCTCATTGTCTCTTATGTTTCGCAGAGAAGTGCACCTAGCAAGTTGGGAGAGCAAAACTTAGCAAACTATTACATTTTCTTCAATCAAGTCAGAACTAGATGGCAGTATTTGATGGAATAAGTCACACTGATAAGATCATTTGAAACACTATTTTGAACACTTAGAAAAACACTTGTCTTTACTAGCATATTCCCATTAGGCATCGTCTCCAGAATCTTGTTCTCCTGTTGCACTATATACGCTCAGAAAGTGTGACCTGTATTCCATTAAATACAGATGAAACATATATCTGAAATATTTATAGAAACTATCATTATTAGAAGCAGAACATGTAATACTATCACAGTATGAATTAAGTCAGATACCACTTACAGAACAGTTATTTAACTTTTACAGCAGCAAGCAAGCTATTTTATACATAACAAATCTATAAACATATATTCCTTACAGCAATTCAAGCCTCAGACTGAATTTTAAGTAAAGTAATGCACGGTTTAAATTTTACAGTATTTGCATGCATTGTATTATCATTCTGGTGGATTTTAAAATGCTCTTTCATAGTCAAGCTTTAACACAGCAAGCATGTGACAATCTTATCCCATGCATAAATTAGTCGTTAGCCACAACATAAAGAATACATGACGGTGCTACTAAAAACTCACAAACCTGATAGGACAAGATTAGTCACATGGTTGGCAATGATTAAGGATTGAGATTTTGTAACCAACTGAAAATATATCTAAAAGTGAGATAGAGAGAAGAAAGAAAGAAAGAGAGTGAAGAAAAATGAATTAAAAAAAAAGATTGAATAATACACACCAGGGTCTTATAAACTGCTGTAGCATGGGGGCCACCTCTTGAGGACAAACGTAACCAAGACGACCAATTGTTATTGCTAAGGTAACGCAATCACGGTTATACACCACCAAACGCCAACCAAGACATGAGCAAATGAGGGGGGAGGAGAAAAAATAAAGAAAAAACAACAAATAACTCAGAAACAGAAACCAACAGAATCCGTGTATGATAATAAACATAAGATTTCACCAGTGCTGTTTATTACCACCCCCTAAATAAGAGGCAGCAACATATATGGTATACTCTCCAGGGTAAAAGAAAAATTAAAGTAAATGAGAGAACACCAAAAACACGATTTAAAATCCAAAGTTTTTCTGATATAAGCAGTCATTCTGCCCTCTTCAGAGGAATCTCTTACAGTAGATTTACCTACCATACATTTTGAAGTTTTTATTCAAATGTACTATTATGGATACTCTTGATAAAAAGCAATTAATAATTTTCAGTTTTAGTATGAAGTATTCAAAAAACTTTAATTTTTTAAAATTTAGAATTCAAGATTTTAATTTACCTGCTCTATCAGTAAAAATACACTTATACATACTTTTACATAGAAAATACTGTAGTCTACCTAAATGTGCTAAGCAGATGAAACTTCTCAAAGAGCACCAAATATCTGTCAACTTCATAATCTCATAGAGAATTTAAAGTGGTTCCTAAATCACAGTAACTGACTGCAGAAAATCAATTATTTAATCCCAATATTTCTCCTGTTCACAAAAGGCTCCCTCATAGAAGTCATGTAAAAATCTGACTTCTGATACCAAGGCATAAGGACACATGAAATGCAAGTTGCTTCATCACATGATTAGGTAGTTTGGTCCTTTGTTCTGAGGGACAGACTGAAGAAAATATCATCATGCAAATGTGTTTTAATGGTGTTTGCTCAACTCACGAAAGATTAATCTTTAGAAAAAGGAGAGGGTGGGGAATAATGTATCAGGATTACTTGAAGCAAAATACATGAATAATACTAAAATCCAGCAGATTTATATGAAGCAGAGAAAGGAAACCTATGTTCAAGGGACATACTATGCAACACTCTAATTAACAGGCATTTGTGAACAGTTTCATGAAACATGCAATAAAGCAGATGATGCTTTTTCCAATTAAAGTTTGGTGTAGGATATACTAGTAGTTTAAAACATACTAATTCCATGAAAGTTGAAGTTCACTGTTAATGTACTGTTTCACCCTGATGTTACTCAACTGCAGTATGCAGTGCCTAAAATTTTCAGCAGTCTAACTTATAAAACTGCATTGGAAGTGCTACTTTCAAACAAAAATACACTTTTATCTGCAAATTTTCACAGCTACAGTCTGTACAAGGAATAGTAATCTCTGTCAAAGCTCAACTTTCTGGCATGTACTGGTTATTTTTTATGCAATTACTTAGGGTGGTCTCATGTTTCCACAGAAGTGTTTTCATAGCTCATTACATAGCAAGCTAAAGCAAAAAGTAATATTCTTGCTCATACTAGTGGCATGCAGCACAATATCCTACAACAAACTTATAAGTACACCACACTCAACATTTATTTGCAGTTATGCATCCACATTTAAAGTAACTATTAAGAGAATTAAAAAGAAGTCAGTGTTTGGATGCTTCCAAAAGTTCTCTAACAATGATGGAAGCAAACATTTATGTACTGGATGTCTCTCAGTTACAGGTATTACACATCCATCAGTGCAGAGGAAGGGGATCAGGCAGGGGTGGAGGGAAAGAAAATTTATATTGCTGTACTATTACATGGTATATTTCACAAGAAGGTATTTGCTCCAAAATTCTCTTTTCAAAGAGTAGTACTGATAATATGCCAGACAACTAGGTAATTTTTCCTTCAAGTTCACCTTCCATACTAAATGTAGGTAGGGGGCAGGTAGCAATGAAAGTGCAGCTTTTAAGTTTAGAGAATACCAGAGGGAAAATATGCATTGATAACTGCTCTCCCATTTTTCTCTTGCTTAACTCAAAAATGTAACTGTATCACTGAATTTGCATAATTTTCAATCATGTCAGGTATAAAGACTAAACTGTAATTTTCTTAGAAGATAGTTAGTTTTCAAACAGAAAAAAAAAAGATTCTCAATTAGTAAAATAGTAAGCCTGTCAAATTATTAATAAAGTTTTGCTGAAGTATGGAAGGTGCTCTTCAATACCAGAACATGCCCTCTATAAATGCAAAAGAAACAAGCCTCAGAAATTCTGATTCAGTATGGCATTTGGGGATTGCTCCTAATTTGGAAGGCAAAGCTGTAGGCCAGAACACAAAAACATGCATGTCGCTATTTGAATTCTTTTGAGAAATCTGTTATTAGGTACTTATATTAAGGTAATTTAAGTTAAACATAATTTCATTTATATACATTTATGTGGTGGTATAACTGCCATCACAGATCTAGATTTTTGTGAATGATATTACAAATTTATCTTAGTGGGTTTTGTAAATTCAAATAATTATTTGTTTTATAAATGCCAATTACATTTGTTTCAAACACTAGACATATATATACAGCACACGTGTAAGGACATGCATTTATTAAAATCAGTCTGAACTAAGTCTTTTAAGTGTTACTGCATACATTTGTCATATTCAATACATAAATAAAATTAGAATATTTAATTAAACAGATGATAATAAATATTATAAAAAAGAGAAAGCAATAATTTTAAGAATCTAGATATATGATAGATGGTTTGCTGCAAGACTGAGACTTGTAAGAGCTTCTGCAAAACAGAGTTGCTTTTGCTCATAAAAGCCAAATACACAGCAATAAAATCAGTTCTGGTGTGGTTCCCCTATTCAATTTTAAAATAATTATAAAAAGATTCTCTAATTCCTTTCACCATGTATGGTTCAGTTTTTGGGTACCTGTGTTCTCTAACAACGTCTTTGGTGTGTTGGGTCTGTTAATTATTTCTACAAGCTGGTGCAACACCATTGGAATATAAGGCTGCATCTCTATACCTGGAACAGCCAAAAAAAAATAAAAGATTCAGAAGAAAAAGACCATTAATATACATAATCTAAACAGATTGGGTACATTGAACTTACTACCAAGGACAAGAATCTCAAATTTAATTTCATTTTTAACATGAAAGTATCACTAAAAACACCCCCAAAACCACACAGACAAACCACACTAAGTATGCAGAGATTAAAAGAAAAAATTAAATCTTACCCATCTGGATGGAGATTTCTCCAATTGCCCAGGTGGCATTGTTACACACAGAAATGAACTCAGGGTTTAGGTTGGTTCCCAAAATTGGCATGAAATCAGCTAGAAAGAACAACATTTTAAAATTTCATCACAAAATATAACCATCTTGTCCCATTATTATAAGATCATGGGAAAAAAAGTGTCTTTAAAGAAATAATCACATCAGCCTATCGAAATGCTTGGAAAGTGTTACACATAAATTAACAATAGCTATATTTCCACTATATATAAGATTAATCTGTATTTTAGAAACTAAGCAGATGAGTGCAAATATTCTCAAATTATGATTTTAAAATGTTTCTAATAGGCTTTATCTTTAAGTAACTCTAGAAACCCTCTTTCTCCCCCTTCTTTGCTAGGGTGGGGGGAGAGAGGTTAAGAAAGGAGAAGAAAAAAACCACAGCAACAAGTACTTGTAGTTTTATAATACAGTCAAACAACCCTGAAATCATCTGGATAGCTATGTATTCAGCTATGCTTCAAAAAACAATGAAGCCTAGAAGGCAATCACATCTTGGATTAAATTTTAAGAAAAAATTAGTCACAAAGATAATTATAACATCTGCCAAATTTTAAATTCCAAGCCCACCCAAGCGTTCATTTAGCAAGTGTATCTCTAGAAAGAGACAGCAAATATGGAAGTGTGTAACTGATGCTACTTTCCTACTGAAATTAAAAAGAGAAAAAAACCACCCCAAATCATACCTTCTAGCCAAGTTTTCTAATTTCAGCATTTCAATATGCAACTTTATCTAACAATAAATTCAAGAATGACAAAAAAGCTATAAAACCAAGAATTCATCAAAGCAAGCGACTGAAGTCTAAGTAAATCTCTTCTGCTGTATTCCACCACAACAGGTAGTTTGTTACATTATAAAATCAAGGTCAAAAATGAACTTTTGCACTGTCTACAAAAATAAGAACACATCTTTTAAACACAGAATGCAAAGGAGAAAAGACTACAGGCCCTTGCTGATGAAAAATGAAAACTCACAACACCATGAAAAGGCAACTCACAGAACAGGGAGTTTAACAATGGTTAAATGAGCCTCTTACCAGTTTGTAAAACAAAGTTAATTGTTTAATCTGTAAAAGAAACATACCGATGCAAGGCTTAACATGCTGAAAACAGGCCTTTGTCAGATCACCTAACAACGCAAAAGAACTCTGCCGTACCTCGGGCATTTTATCCTAAAGAGAGGAAGAAAAATATTACAATTCTACAAGTGTTTCTGATTCTTTGAAGAACGAAAATACTTGCATCAAACAGGTTACTCATCTCACCTGCATGCATTGGTACATTAGTGTCAGGATATTGCTGCGAGCCACTAGCTGTTCAATGTTGCCTCCAAGTCCTTCAGCTAAACCACTGAGTAAATCAAGAGCCACAATCATGAAATCTTTATCTGGAGCCTCATATTGGTCTGGTTGAGCATTATGCAACTGCAACAAACAAGTACATGTTTTCGAGATGGGTATTATATTTTCTCAAGGGTATGCATTAAAGAAAAAGTTTCAGAACTGCAGCTTTATTTACATATTCAATGGTTACACTACAAATCTCCCTGAAAACCACTAACTTTACATAGTTAATACACTGGTTTAAGGAGAAACTCTGAAAACAGTGGAATAAAATAGAAACATACCATGGCTTGTGCAAGGGTCTTCTGCACCAGATTTACACAACGCTGGTACACAGGTTCACAGTATGGAAGAAAGCCAGATTGCAAGGCAGTAGCAACTGACGACAGGCACTAGAATTAAAAAAACAAAACAAAACAAATAAAACCCCACCAAACAAACAACAGAGAGAAAACAGTCACTACCTGTCCTCACATCTCTCAACTGGCTTTTGGCTGGGAGAGGCAAGTTAAAACATATCAGCATTTTACGCATACCCACATGTTACTGAATAAGTAAACACTACCCAGAAAGGCAGTACTAATTAGTTGAGCCAAGGCAACAATCTGAGTGTTGTTACTCTCTCCCACATATGGCAGTTGAAAATATTCATTAGCAGCAGTATCTTCTTAGAGATAGCCAAGCAACCACATACAAAAGCAGTTATGATAATTCAGCCAGCACTAAGCTTCAGTATCTTGACCATGTACAAGCCCTAACATTACTTAAAAGTAACGAAACTAATTTTTCTAGTGATGCTTTCCTGCTTTACACTTCAAAAGTACAGAGAATAGACTACATGATCTGGTTCATACCTTCAGCTTATCTGACAATAGTTTTAATGGATGGATGAAGGGAGAGCAAGGGGAAGAAGAATAGAAGGATGGAACAATTTCCCACCCCACTATAAATAGACCAAATTTCAATAACCATAAGATGCACACATGACATGTATTCATATTCTATGAAGTAATATATGTACACCAAAACCACTCCACTATACTTGCTGGTGTTATATCTGTACTTTGTCCAAAGGATTATGTGCTTTAATATATAAAATGAATGCCTGTCTCAATTTCTGATAAAGCAATTTCTAGCAATAATGTGCTCCAATACACTGGAAAGAGACACACACAGCAGCTTAGCTATACTTCAAGTGATTATTAAAAAAAGCGTGGTTATTAGAAATTAAAACACACATTCCACCAATTTCTATGAAGTCCCATTTCATGTCTATACTGATATATGTATTTCCTCTGAGCTGAAAAATTTTGAAAAAAAAAAAATCACAATGAGAAGCACATTTCACAAGCCACAACACACAATCATTTATTCAAGATAGCAAATATTCATGTCGTGGGAAAATTATATGCAGTCTATGTATGTTACCTGTAAATATTTAGTATTTTCAAAACTTGCACAGAAGTATCAGCCTTTCTGTTTTATAACATATAAAGCGGAAATACAAAACATTGAACCAGTTTTCCAGCTATGATGAGTGCTTGTACAAAACATAAGGTATACTCACTGGTTTATTTAGATGATGTCCTACAGAATCTGCTAGAGTTCCTATAGCATCATAAAGAATGAGCAGGTTTTTATGCTGGTATTTACTAAACGCGAAGACCAAAGTGTCAAGTATATACGCAAGATAAGGAACAAGCTCTGTACAAGCTTCCTCTTCCAGAGTAGCAAAGGCACTGATGGGACAAAAAAAACAGGTCAGTATCTTGGAAAAAACAAAACAAGACAATCCCAAAATGCCCCAGACTATGCATTTCTGCTTAAACATAAAACTCTAATTAGTCCTCAAGTTCATCCAAGATATGTTTTCAAAATGGTATTACTGAGAACCTCAGTCTATTCTGACTGAGCACAGAAGATTCAGCTCTTACATTGTGGTGAACAAAACTTAGAAAATATTGTCATAAACTCCTTTATGTATATGCAGGAAACCCCCACTGAGAAAAGCATTACTGTACATAAGTTACAATATACTAACTGAAGTAGCAGAAATCATAACAAAAGCTGTTTACTTAAGGTAAAAAGGCCCACTGTCTTTAACATGCTGTAGCAGCACCTAGAAGACAGAGCTGTTGTGCTAGTACAACACCAAACTCAGCCTGTATGCTCAGCAGTTCAGCAGATAGAAAAACAGATACAGAAAGACAGAGAAAACTAAAAGCAAAGACAGGGCATAAACAATTTCAGCCAGCCTTGGTCAAATCACGTATCACAGCATTGTGGAAACTCTTCAGGTTGTCTGTCAGCAAGGTGCTGACACACAGTTTGAACAGCAGCATTAAAACCAACCCACAACAAAGAAAAAAAACCCAATGCACCAGACATGCTGCTTCAGAGAAACATTAAGGAAAAAATTATGAATTACTGAGGATTTACTGGTCTAGCTTATGCCAACAAGATTATTATTAGCCTGTCCTTGCACTAAAAATACATGCATCACAGCATGAGATGAATTATCTCCTAGCATACTACGAGAACCAGAAATGCCTTTTTAACACAATACAACTGTAACCACTAAATGGCTAGCATTCTTATTTTATTCATTTATTACTTTATCATATTGTTCTGAAGTATTCTTTCAGAAAGGCATATGATGTGAGCAGGAAAACACATTTCAGTAAAGTACCTTTTTGGGTGTCACCAACTAAAGACGCAGTTTCTCAACAGTACAGAAATGAACGTTAGATATCTGCTATGATACAGAATTTAGTCATGAAAACATACAGTTCCTATGACCGATTTTCAATTTGGTAGACTTAAACAAAATGTGCAACTGTAGGGATGCAGCTTTTTGCTCCTCTCCAAGAAGGATCATCACATTTCCTTGCGATTCAGAAAGATATGAAGTATGTTTTCAATTGTGACCGCTCTAAATTTTCCTTAAAGTGGAGTTTCCTAGACAGTTTATTTCTTTAGCTGCAACAGTAATTTTAATGAATATCTGCCCTAAAGAAAGCATTTCAAAACACACTACAAATTTGATATTGAACTTTAAATAGAAGAAAAATCAGTTGTAATTTTTTAGTATTTCCATTTTAACTTTCTTATTACTTTAAGAGTTTTCACTGCTCACTGCATTTCCTTCGTAAGCCCCACAGGAGGTTATTAAATAACTGCAACATAGCTGTGTTCAACTACACACATATTTCAATCATGTTTTGTACAAGGAAAGTATGAAGTGTGGGGTTTTTGTCTGTTAGTGGGGGCTTTTTTGTTTGTGGAGTTGGGGTTTTTTTTGGTTGTTGTTTTTAATTGAATTTGCACATAATCAGATTCCTTGGATCTAGAAATGTGGGAAACAATAGCGTACAATAGAAGACTACCATTATGAAAAGACAGAATGAAGCAGATGTTAAAGCCCAACAAATTTGCAAGCCCAGTGTCTGAAAAGGTTTAGAGACAAAGAGGAAACTGTTTAATACTCAAATCTTACCAAGTATATTTAATTAAATTCATTGTATCTGTTCTCAGGCAATGATACATCTATCTCTTTTGTGCAAAGCTTAGCACAACATCTTTGACTTTAACCATGTCCTTAGGCACTACTGGTATTTGTGGGTGGGGTGTAATAATAATAGCAGTAGTAGTTACCACAACGCTACTACTTTTAAAAAACTGTATGTTTCAAGTGTTAAGAATACAACCAGATACATATCTAACTCTACTTTACCAAGAAACCTCCTTGGCAGTCTACCATGTACACTCCCGCCCCACACAAACTGACATGTAAAAGCTTTATTTGATGAGTTTCCTGCACAAGAGGTGCACTCATTCCATTAGTGTTCTGTCCATTAAAGGAGCCTTTTTTTTTTTTTTATATATTAGCAGACAAGTGGGAGAAAGGAATCTTATCTCCCAGGATCTCCCTTCAAGAGAATATCCCTTGAAATAATCGTAAGCCAAATGTTTTGGTAACCCTGAACTAAATATGTTAGTATAATGTTAGTATAACCTTCCATTGCAATCAGTACTGATTTTATTTTAAAAAAGCCAGATTTCTGGTCAATGAAATATCACGTTGAAAATAAACACGTTTCACAAACAGATTATTTCTTTTACTACAACAAATTATTTAGTTTGGTGACTCATATACACTGAGAACAAACCGGACAGGAGAAATACAAATTAACTTTAATATTACTACAACTTGGAGTAATTTGTTACTACTCTAGAAGAAGCTGCATCTACTCTAATTTAAAAGAGAAAAATACATTAAGAGCTATAAATGGACTCACGCATTCACTGATAAAGGCATTAAAATAGTTTCCCATGGAAAAAAAGTAGTGTCACAGATAGTGCTTTGTGCCTAAGTTTTGGCTTACCTGCAGGCAGCTTCTTGTACTCTCTTGTTGCTATCCAGGATACGCTTTAGCAACTCAGTCATTAATGGCTTCAAGTATGTGTCTGGGGGTTGACTAACTACCCAGTGTGCATAGCGACTAAGAGTCCAGCATGTAATGGAGCGCACAAGAGCCTTTTTGTCGGAGAGGCACTGAATAAGGTGAGGGATCAGCTCAGGAAGATATGGAATCATACCCTGCATGCAGCCTAGAAGGCAAAAAATAGCTATTGCAGTACCAGAATTAACAAAAACTTCTATTGTTTTCTGTTTCCTAGAAGGGACATTTTCATTATCACACAGGAATACATTTCAACAATATACAAACTGTACCTAATTAATATAAAGTCCTAAAAAGAAACCTTACATAAACAATAACTTAAATCCCCAACTAAACTTACATTAATTTCAACTACACTTCTACTTCAGTGTTTCCGTAATCTCAGAACTTCTGTTTTACTAAATGGAGTATGACAAGTACATCCTAATAACGTGAATTTATAAAGCTTGGAGATCCTACATCAGTCTCCTCAGAGTAACCAAGACCACAAGAAGAGAAAGACTCAGTCTTGACAACAAATCACCACACTATTAGAAAGGAATACTTCAGAAATTAAATTTTGTCTTGTTTTTCTTAGTATCATAGAAATACTGACCAGCTATAAAAACTAGACGTTTCAAGTCAGCAAGGGCAATAATACAGGGAGATCTGTGAGAAGTACTAACTTTCAACTGGCTTGACTTGAAATCCAAACCAAAATTTTCCTAGTAAAAAAGAAAAAATTATGTTCACTAGGCACTGAGGAAAAAGGAAAGTAGTCCACGCATGGACCAAGATGTGTTCCTTCAGCTTGCAAAAGGGACAGAGATGCTGGAAATGCAGGCAAAAAGCCAAGCAAGACTAAGTGCAAAGTAACAGAGTTATCATACTTAAATTGGAGAACCATCCACAAAAAACAGCTCAGGGCACTGAAGTCACTGGAATGGTCTTCTCCATTTCTGAAAAACTTCAGTGAAATATAAGGCCCAAATTTATTAAATTTTCCTCTTCCATAAAATCACTGTAATTTTTAATGAGACACCAATAAATACATGCTGCAGAGTTAAGAAAGGGAGAAGCAAAAGCAATTATCTAAGACATTTAGCTTCCCAAACATGGATTTGAAAATGAAAGCTTAAATAAACTGAAATCACCAATTAGTAGATGTAGACATTAACCACCAAAATCAAATCAGATAATGACATTACTTTTTGTAAAGTAAGTAAATTCACCAGGAAGGAATCACAGAGCCACTTTGGAACCAATCAAAAGTTCAGCAACCTAATATGCACTGTTGTCTTACCTTCAGCAATTGCTCCAAGAACAAGGATACCAGATTCTTTAACTACCCATTCAGGATGGAAAAGCAATTCCTTCAAAAGAGGCAAGATGTGTGGCAGAAGTTCATCACGAAATACATTGGCTAGGACATCTAGAGCAGCAGCAGAACATTTCCCTGAGGGGAATTAACAGTGTTAATCTCGGGTTTATTACACAAGTAGTTGTAGTTAGGCAATATAATCCTCATTTTAACTTTGAGCTGCCAGTGGAGTCTCAAGGCATTAAGAGGAAAGATACTTCCATTTCACTGCAATACACAGTGATCCACTGTGCTCTGGTGCAAAGCCACAGCTCTCAGAAAGCCAGTTTTGCAGCTCTTAAATAGCCACTGAAAGGACATATACATTGAGGGTATTAAAACATTCACTGACAGGAACAATACCATTATATTGCAACATTATATAAACTACATGCTTTCAGGATGGTGTAACACTAAGGGAGAGGGAACATCTGTGACATAACTGTAACAAACTAAGGAGAATGGAGAAATGACCTAAAAATACTAGCATTTGATTAAAAAAAAAAAAAAAAAAAAAGACAAAACCATCCAATTCTGGAGACTGGAAGAAACTTGCTGGCCTCTGCTCTGATTCTGTGATGCACCAATATGATACACCTCAAAATTTCTTTTAAAGTGTTAATCCCATGTTTTTAGCAAACAGAAGCTCATGAAAGAAAAATCAGGAACTACTTCAAAACAGGATTCAGAATCCTTACTGTTTTACTACTGTGGTGTTGTCATGTCTAGAAAAAATAAAACTAAGGTGATTTTATAAAGAATTATTTTATTGCAGAATTTATACTGCACTTTTTACTTATAATGATCTCACTTCCTTCTTAATCTGACATAAAAGTATCCAACTGCTCTCATTAGTAAGCAACGCTGTTAATTGTCAAGCTGCGCTGATGCTTCCTCTCTTTTCAAATGGGAAGTCAAATATAGAACACTAGAAAAGAAAGAAATAGGGCACACAGTTCCGATTTTCAGATACACCAAACTATCTCAAATCCAGATAACATATGTCAATATAGATTTCTTAACTGTTCTGCTCTCTTTCAGGTTATTATTCCTGGGCAACTTTAGCTTCCTCACCATCTTAAAACTGTGGACCACAGAGCACCCTCTGTCATTTCAGCTATCTTTTCCAGAAAGTATGTATTTAATTCTGCCATCTCTACACACAGCAGTGACAAGAACAGCATTATGAATCTAACACTATACCTTTTTAAAAAAGAGGTTTTATGGAAACAAACATATATACACTTACATTTTCTTGTAAAAGGAAAACAACACCAATGATAATAATTTAAAGAATTTAGATATGTCTCAAAATTGTTTGACCATAAGCTTCAAGGTACATTCACCTGTTGTGAAAACTTGGGGCCTTGGAAAAAAAACAACCCACCAGTATGTGAATGTGTCCAAATCTCAAAACATTATTCCACAATGAGGCTGCTTGCAAAGTACATTTAAGTCTGATTTATCAGAATTTCACTAACTATTTTCTATCACTGAGCTTAAAAATGAATTTGTGGTGTTTTCTTTCCTTACCACATAGCCTAATGGTCTAAAGGTCCTTTGACCCATACACAGGCCAGAACTGTGGTATCCTCAATAGCTATCTTCTCTCTTTATAACTAAGGTACTATAGTCAGAAGCAAATTCCTCACACAGAAAAAATCCCTACTGTTTTTTTTTGTTGTTTTGTTTTTTACTGTAAAGGCTGTCCATAGTGGCATATTCACATGGAAAAAACCCAAACCCAAACCCAGACTACTTTTAGAGGGAAGGCTGAAGTAAAACAAAGCATTAAGATTCCTCCAGTTATCCGTGTATAAGAGGTTTTTTTAAAAACTGAAGTTAAACAGGCGACTTATCATGTAGAATGAAAATCCTAAAGTTTAAAAGTTCTGTTGAACTGCATCCAGTAAACATTTGTAGCTCAATCTGTTGTATTTGAAATAAGAAACAAGCTTACAGATGGTCATCTTTTGCCAATACAGTTACATAGTGTAAGTGTCACCTGAAAGACTACCCCTCCACCCCATCCACCAGTTACGTCAGCAGATAGTTCTTTTTGTTTTCAAAAGCAAGGCCTCAGCATTCCTAGAAGTCCTCTTTTTACTGAGGTCTTTGTATTACACAAGTAGCTCTGTTAATAAAACATTTTGTTACTCTGACGTACTTAAATTCCAGTCAGAAATAGTATCATCATCATCAAGTTCATCGTCATCATCGTCATCATCTTCAATACGATCTTCTTCATGTTGCTGAGCCACTGTCCGTGAACGATGAAAACGAGGTCTTATGTCCTGTTCACTATCTGGGATAGCTTCATCTTCTTCAACATCCCCCTGTCATCAGAATGTTCAATTAGATAAACTAGTCCAACCATATTGCTCAAGAAAGTTAAGAATGTAGTTTTAGTTCAAGATATTGTAAGCATATAGAAGATTCAGATCCCACTTGCACTGCCCAGCTAACTAAAAATGCTATTGTTCCTGCATTCTGCTGCCTCATTTACCAGAAAAATGAAAGGAAGATAGAAGAGAGGTAAGCTCACGCACAAAATATACTTCTTGTTAAGAAATTACTCTTGATAGGAATGAAGTAGTGGATAAAGAAATTTTGGTACACATTCTAAAATGTAGTCATGGAAAAAGCTGCTTATTCAATCTAGAAGGCATTAGAACTAATTCTGAAGATTTTTTTTGGGGCTGCATTGTTGTAGTAGTTCATGAGTAATAGCATCGCAGCTCTGCTAAACTGGGTGGGAGGGGGCAGGGGCAAAGCAGGAAAGCCTGCAGATTATTTTCAACAAACATGGCAGCAGTTGCTTTTAGTATCTGGAAGAGCACACCTTGATCCAGAAGTCTAATTCTGCACTGAACAGATGGTAGGCCAGATCTATCTATTCTGATCTGACTCATTCTGATTTACAGATCAGAAGCTAGCCAGATATTCTTACAGACTAAAAGAAACTGACGCTCACCTTCAACAGAATAATATCAATCTCTGAATATTTCATACCATTTACCAGCACAGGTATCAACCTACAAAGAAATATTGGTACATGTCAAACTAACACAGAAAAAAGAAAACCAGTTTCAGTTACCTGGGCCATAATTCTGGTTGTAAACCTCATCCCCACCAACCCCAAATAATAAATAGAAAAAAAAACCCCTTAGTCTGGTAACAAAAATTAGTACTCAAACCAAACTCCATATCATAAGGTTCATCAATACTCTGTAATGTGAAAAAGTGTTAATTTCAAATAACAAACTTTTAACCAGGGGTAGCCAGATGGCACAACTGAATTTTAAACTTAAGAATACAAACTCCCATAATACACATGATCAACAAACTGGGTCTCACCAATAGCACCTGTCACTATTTACCTGTGATTGAAGACTACTCACTACTCTTAAGACTAACTACATTAAGCCCTCCTATCCTTTTGTGATTACTTCAGTAAAACAAGTCCTTAACGTTGCAGAGATCTTGACTAATCTGTATTGGGATTTACTTTGTTGTTAAAGTCATTATGACTATAGGACTTGCTCCCAACTGTAGAGATGTACAGCTAAAAAAACTTATGAAGGGAAACAAGTCAAATACTTCACATAACACACACACAAACAAAAATCCATTAAAATATATATTGCAAGTCAAATCAAGCTAATGACAACCATGGACAGACCCAGCACCAGTGACAGGCTCAATCTCTCTTTATTCTGCAACTAAGAAGTTACTGGTTTTGAAGGTATCAGGCCATCAATAATATTCATGCATTGCAATGGCAATGAATTTTGAACTCTGAATGAAGGAATAGTAAGTATTCACATTTTAACCAATTCACTGGCATTTTTGCAGCATACTTCATGAAGCATGCAGGAACTATGTATTTTGTAAGAAAGCCTACAGGCGCAAAACGGAACAAGATGTTAAGATACGACATGAATGGGTTTTTCAGATGATCTTGTCCCACCTAATCTAATACAAAAAAAATTAAGATTATCATCAAGTGCTGACAAACTTACATAGCTCCCTAGTCAAACAAATAAGCTGCTTTCAACAAACATGATACTGAATGACCATGAGAGAAATGTAGTGTTACTCTTATTTTTCTATAAATTTTAAAGCTTTATTTTAAAAAAACAGAAACCCTGAGTATGATACTGTTGCAGTTTGAATGTTCATGTAGGCCAGAAGAGGATTAATACAACTAGTTAACTCGTATTCTCAGTATAAACACATCATGTGTGTTGGGAAGGGGGTGGGTAGACTCACGAATTGTGCTGTCAGTTCTTTTGTCTTGAGCTACAAGAGTTGGAATTAAATAAAACTATTTTAAAACTTTAAAACTATTTCTCATAACATTGGATCTCCCATTTTCAACTCCTATTCTTCCACTGCTACAGTGGGTGTTTTAATCTCAATTCTCTACTTTCTAATTGCTTATAAAAACTGAAATTTTGCTCTTTTGAATTGCTTCACTTCTATAATGCTTATTTTTACTGAAAATGTTCTGTGATTCTGTTATTCCACTCAAGATCTTAAAAGAACTGCCCTGTTCAAAAACCTTCCATGTATATATAAAAGCAAAGAGCATCCTTTCACTGAGAACACTGAAGAATTCATTTCCTATTGCAAAGGGCTTCAGATTAGTCTGGAAAAAAGTTACAAGCACTATTGCAGACATGCAGATGTTTATGTCTCAAACATGGATAGTTGTTCCCAACCAAAGATCTATCTTTTGAGTTCAAAGATAACATTTGGAAACTTACAAAACAGTTTTTGAAACTTAAACTACTGTCAGACTGCAGAAGTATGAAGGAAGACGTTGTACTTGCTTTCATGTTTAAATTGCAATAGCAATTGATATAAAATAGATTCCTGAATCAAGTGATGTCATAGTGCTTTGCTATCTTGTTTATAAAACAGGGAACTCTTTGCATGACTATGCACATAGAATCATTGCACAGAGATGCCTATATAACCAATAGTCAAGACAACATGTTCATGATACACCAGATATTACAGGTAACATCATGCCGAGTGTTTGTTTGAGCTTAAGAGCACATTAGCACATATTCATTTATGTGAAGCTTAAAAGCCTGTTAAGCTTAAGGTAAAGCATCATGGTGACAGTTTCGGTTGCTTCTGGAGGTCACTGGGTGTGAAAACCTCAGAAGTCTTTTCAGTGAATTCTGTGCTACAGCCATTTTTACTCTGCACAAGAACTAGCTACAGGAAAATTATTCTAAGCACACTGCAAGCTACATACAGTCTCTGTAAGAATAACCATGTAAAGTCAGCTAAAGTTATAAGATGACTATTTAAAAATAAACAGGAGTTGTAATTTTTAATACTTACTTAGTAAGATGCCGACATAATACATCTTTACAAATTGGCTGTTCAGCCAAAGTCAACCAAAACTCACAAGCCTCCAAAGCCACATTTTCATCTTGGTCCTGGGTCCTCTGAAGCATGTACTACACAATATAAAAATAAATTAATTGTATAAGATAGAAGTTTTAAGTGTCCAGAAGATGCTACCAACATTGCAAAGTGCGTTCACAAAACCAGACTATGCTACCATGGAACAAAACAGGCATAAGAGACTACTTGAAGGCTATCCTGAGAATAAGCTAAGAGACATCTTAATGCTTAATGATAAAGGCTCTAAATTTCTTCATTGTTTAAGTGAGAACATTATTACCAAGAAACTGCAGAGATCCAAGATAATAAATGACAGTTTCCTCTTAAATTTATTTTTTACTCCCCCTTTGCACTTTTGAGCAAAAAGGTACAACTATAACCTTAATAAAATGGAATAGCTTCCCTTCCAAATCTTGAGTATGTGACAGGATGTAATAAAGTAGAACCAGTAATGGAAAAAAAACCCTTCACATTTTTCTAGCATGAATGGTAATTCAGATTCAGTACCCAATCTTTAAGCTTGCTATTAAAATTTAATTCTCCTTCAACCAAAAATAATCAAATACCTGAAAAAAGAGAAAGTCCAAGTAGACTACTGCTACATCAGTTTTAGACACAACTGTCAAAACAATTTAGGGAAGACTCCTGCAACTTCCAAAATAGTAATTTCTGCATTCTTGCATGCCAGCCCTTATTTCTGAAACAGTTGGTTCTTCCATTTGTTTTAGAAAACCCCATAGAAGTCCATGCAGCTACCTTTCCTCAAACATGAATTTAGAGAAAAGAAAAATCCCTCTTCAGTTGCTCCAGAATACCATTTTATTCTCAAAATTATAAACAGAATAAGGGAACCTTTATTATCCTTATGTATTTCAGGGATGAAAGACTTGCCATGAGCAGCACCCCTTCCTACAGAATTAGACTAGATCTCAATCTTTTCCTAAAGGTTCGCTAATGTGATTAAGAACTCACAGTAACAGAAAAACGTCTCTATTCCAAGTTGTCAACAGATTGCAGCTCAGAGAAGTTGAAGACAAAAACAGAATGACAAGAATTATAATGACTGAAGATGCCCCTCACACTGTCATTTCCTCTTTAAGTATTATACGTACTATACTGTATGATCTATGAAGACAGATAACAGTAGATTGAAAAGGTAGTGTAAGATAGCCATATACACAGCCTGGTAATCATAGCAATAACACTGAGCCTAGTAACAAAGCAAAATGTGGGAAGAGTATTTGAAGGCTTTTTAAAAAATACTATCATGCCAAATTTTACTAAGTACTTTTAATGATAAGCTATAAAGTTCTTTATGACTTTAGGCAATGCATATAGTTGCTCTGTTACAACAGATTACAAAATAGCATTGGAAGATTATTCAGTACAGTTTTGTGTATTCTGTAAGGTATATAATGTTGTGTTAGTCTTGTTATGTCAACCATCAAGAAAAGGGATACGCAGAGTACCGAGAACAACATATCCTTTGAGCAGTAACAGACATGACTATCTGAAGAAAGCAACAGGATGTGAAAGTCAGGATTTCTACTGAGAAAGATCTTAGGAGCCATGTGTTTGGATAAATATGCTCCATGAGTGTACGAGTGAAATGTTAGGTCAGTCTAGTCCTGACACGTGCTGTTATCAAGTTCTCAGACAAAAAAAAAAAGAAAAAACATCTGCTTCTGGTCACCTGAAAGTGTATGCTCAAAAAACCCAATGAAATTCACACCCAGCCATTTCTTTACTCCAGGGATTTGGCAACAGAGTTTAAACTTGTCTGCTTCAAAAGCATGATGTTCAGCAAGACCTTCTTAGAATCACTAGTGTATCATTAATATTCTTTACTTTAGAAGTGTTTCTTCATGAGTATGAAGAACATAATGTAGATAAAAGTTTCTCTCCTTTAATATATGTTCCTCCCCTAGAGCAATCAGCAGCAGCAGCGTTCAGCTTGGAGGCATTAAAGCCTCAAAGGTGCAAAACATGTCTCATTAGAATGCTGAACAGTCAGTTTTGGGATATTACATTTGCACATACCAGGATGTATACAGAACTGGGCAAGTCAGCAACAGTACACAGTAGTCCAAAAACAGGAAAAAGAAACACCTCAACTTTCTGTTACAGAAGAGAAGGTCAGCTACTACTGCCTTTTGTAGAAAGGAAGCCTAGCAGTTTTCCCAACAGCAAAATACTAGAAACAATCAGAATACATTCTCAGATCTTTTTGTGGTAGGTGATATAATTTCTATCTATGAGGTCCAGAAGCTCCTAACAGATTTTATAAGGATAAAGAGCCAGAGAAGTTATCATGTTTTGACAATATAATCTCCAAAGCTTTATTCTGTCTCAAAAAAAAAAAAAAAAATCTCTCAACCAAACACCAGAAATCCTTGCTTGTCCTATGTTGTATGAGAGCATGTCTGCCAACACTGGTGTCATGGAATCCCAGACAACATAGAGGAAGATTAGTCAGCAGGCCGAGGCTGTCAAGGGTCACCTCAGTTTTATGCATCTCTAATGCCTGTGTACAGGAGCAAAAAAACCTCAACACCTTCTTTGTCTTGTCTGTACACAGTCCTTGTGGAATTTGACACTGGGTTATGACCCAGTTGTCCACATGAAATCTGCAGGAGAAACATCATAATCTTCGTTGTATTTCCAGTCTGGCAAGTAGTGTATATAAATGCTACCTAGAAACTGCCAATATATCCCAGAAATGTGGAAATTACTCACAGCTCAAACAGTTAAGCAGACAATAAAAAAAAGCTTATTGGTTCTCAGGTAGACAAGTCTGTACTGATATAGAATGGTAATGGAACTACTGAATGACATTAACCTCTACAACTAAATACAGTGGGAGGCAATGTTGTTAGTAGCTCAAAGAGCATCTCAGCTATGTAAAAGAACATGCTTTATCCTTTTTATGGTCAACACATCTGAAAAAAAGTAACAGCTTCTATATGTAAAGTGTAGCAGTATGAGGACTAGAACTAAATTTTTAACATGATCTTCTCACTTGGGGTCAAGCAATGCCTGGCTGTTTCACTTCAGGATCAGTTAACTTAATGAAGAATAAAAAACTGCCACATGCACCACCTGTCAAACACAATGTCAAGCCGACAAATAGCTAAGAGGAAAGTTTTGCAATTTCAGTCTTGAAGGAAAATGAAGAATAGGCAAGTGCAATGGTAATTAATCAACCTGTTCTGATGAATCCTTTTTATCTGTTATTATTTCTGCAACTGCAGACAGGTTTTTCAGCATGCAACCTGGGAAATGACTCACCTCAACTATACTAATCATATGAGGAAGGAGACGATCCATTCGAACTTCCAGCAACATAACCAGAGCACGGCAAACATTTTTGCGTACTTCAGGCTCCTCATCAGTAGCCAGTGCAAAGAGATTCTGTTGGAAAATAGTACCCGTTGAAAAGCCTTAGTTCATCTAGGTCAGCGTGTATTTAAATTGACATTACTGACAAACTAAAGTATGCAAATACATATTTCTGTACCCTCCTATCTCACACCTTGGAACACCATTTTATTTCTTAAAGATATATGTTTAGTAAATTAGATCTTTAGGCTCTCACTGTATATGGTACACATAACCAAAACACTGGCACAAGAACAGTATTTCCTGGATATTTTCTCCTACACATAAATGAAGTTCTGAAGCCAGAAAACTCCATTAGTACGTAGCAGCAGCAAATCAAATACTGCAGATAACCCACAATGGCCACCCTTCTAATCTATGTTCAGTAGCAGTATAAAGAGACACCCAGATGGATTCAGTGACATGGTGATCCTTGTACTGGACTTTCCACCACAAGTAAGTGACAGACTGCTGCCATTACTTTTACACCTTTATGCAACAGGAGTTTCCACTACTTATGAAGAGGAAGCATCTTTCAAAGTATTATTTTCTGGGCTCGGAGAGTGCTTAGACTACTCAACTCCGAGCACAAGCATAAAGAATGAACTTCAATCCAGCGGGACTGAAACTAAGAACAGGCAACCAGAAATGGGGAGTTTGGGGGTAGAGGTGGTTGTAAAACATAATTCAAAATTCTTGATAAATCAGATACATAATTTGACTTAATCCCCCCAACCAAGAATGCACACTCACCTCAATAAAAGAATCTATGTGCAACATAAGAGCTTGAGTTCTGCTGATGATAAATTGATTGACACACGCAACAGCATGAGACCTACACATGGAACAGTTAAAATACACATTATTCATGTGTTAAAAACATTTTCTAAACTGTACATAGGCATAAACATTTCAAAGCAACTAACATTGTCCAAACATCTAGAAGCAAGAGGGAACAAACCTGCACATCTAAGTATTGCCAAGCAAAATTACTAAACCACATTTTAAGTATTACCTTATTCTCTGATACATGTAGTAAGTATTTAAAAATAAAAGTATTCAGTGAATAAAAAACAGAGCAGGATGACTACACCTGGCACATTTGTTCTGAAGAGTATGTAAGGATGTTCTTTGGGTAGATTATAATTATTGACCTTCTCTGATATTAACTATTCCACACAAGTCAGCATGGTGATATTTTAGCACACTCTTCTTCATTGTTAAGTATACAATTGCCTTTACAGTGTTTTTAGTATTTAGAGACCAATATGTGTCAACAGTATAGCTATAGCTTAGGACAAACACACACTTGTAGTAGGATACATCGTAAAATGTTTGTGGTAGAAACATACTAAAAAATGAAGCACTGTTTCTTCTATTCCATTTCATGCTAAACCATTACTTACAGGCCTTTTTCATTCTCAGAGATCCAAAAATCAAATTCTGTAAGTAAAGGCACAAGGCAAAACTACCTGTGAAAGCCTTTCAAGAGCCACTAAAGTATTTTTACCAATGTAACTCCAAACTTCTATTCTGTTCAGACATTTCTTGGAAGACTGTCTCATAAAAATGTAGATCAAAAGCTGTCTCTTGACACATTTAAATATAAGTATTTTACTGACACCACTAATAGTTTTCATACTTCAACACTTGTACTGAAACGAGGCTGCAGGTAAGCAAGTGGCCTGCTTTAAACCTGAAACTGGTTTAACAGTCTCAAAGCCACAGATATTGCAGCACAGGAAAAAAGTGAAAGACTGTGTAAGTAAAAAAGCATGGTTTTCTTGATCTTTCCACAAGAAGTTCATGCTTTGTTACATATTTTTGTTCGTATGCACCTATTCTAGATGACTCTCTAATTCTTACTCGAATCCTATCATCACATATTCCGAGTTATACTCTTAGTTTTCATCATCTACTACTGTTGACAATAAAGAATTGCCAACTCCAAGTTGTACAATCTTTCAATATAATTTTCAAACAGGAGTTAAAAAAAACCACATTTCACAGAATCACAGAATGGTTGAGGTTGAAAAGGGACCTCTGAAGATCATCTGGTCCAACCCCTCTGCTCAATCAGGGTCACCTACAGCCAGTTGCCAAGGACCATGTCTGGATGGCATTTGATTATCTCCAAGGATCTCTATCACCTCTCTGGGCAAACCATGCCAGTGCTTGGTCACTCTCACAGTAAAAAAAGTATTTACTGATGTTCAAAGGGAACCTCCTGTGTTTCAGTTTGCATCCATTGCCTCTGGTTCTGTCACTGGGCACCACTGGAAAAAGCCTGGCCATGTCTTTTTAACTCCCTTCAAGCGTTTATATACAATGATGAGCTCCCCCCCACCCCAGCTCTCTCAGCCTTTCCTCATAAGAGAGATGCTCTAGTCTCTTCATCATCTTCATGGCCCTTTGCTGGCCTCTCTTCAGTATGTCCATGTCCCTATTGCAATGTACAGGCCAGAAGTGGACACACTATACTCCAGGTGTCGCCTCACCTGGAATATGAGGGGAAGGATCACCCTCCTTAACCAGTTAGCAAAACTCCAGCACAGGATACCATTAGCCTTCTTTGTGGGAGGGCCACACTGTTGAGTCATTTCAGGGTAAAAGCTACTGTTCTTTGTAATGAATATCAGCCATAACAATTAAATTCTAGGATTTTTCTTGTATTCTATACTTCTGTTGCTTTGGAGAAATTAATACAGTTGTACAGTGAAAAGATGATGAACCCATTTAATTTGATTCTGCTGAAAGATAAAGAGCTTAAAAAAGTTTGGTGCAGTTAAAGCAGAACATTTTTTTGTGAGAACTCAAACTACTGTCAGCATAAGAATCTTGACTCTCCTATTGCTGAAGTCATTATAAAATGAAAGCAAAATTGTTCTCTTTCACAAGAATATTAAGTTCTAACCACAGCACTGAATTTTTCACAATATGCAGAAACTTAAAACAGTTTGATTTTCAAAATCATAGGCTGATTGTACATTTGGAAAACGTATAAAGAGGTGAGATTGTTGTATTAACTTAGCAAATAAATATGGAAATTATTGATGCATAGAATCTCTGTGGATCTCTGAAGGATCATTTAAACAGAACTATGCATGTTTTAAACAGGTCTACAAACTAGCAACCTTGCTGCTCATGTAAATAAAATTTTAACAGGCAACTGTATTACAACACCTAAGCCTACCTTATTTTTGGACTGCTGTGCTTGAAGAACTGCAAGAACTTAGGTATCATGATATTGAGTGGTCGGTCCAATACATCACTATCTAAAATTTCAGCAGAATCTTCACATATCTTCTGAAGAGCACCAAAAGCACCCTGTTTAAAAAAAAAAAAAAATCTTCTTCCACATTCTGAAGAAAGCAAAGTTTCAGGTTTTGTACAGAACAGGCCATTTCAGCACAACACAGTAAATGTAGCTAGTTAACACAGTGAATGCATCTAACTAAATATGGAGTTAAACTGAAACATCCTTAAAGGTTTTTTATTTAAGCACTTTATACCGGCATCTGTAAGATCTCCAGCTGGGTGAGTCAGTAATGGCTAAGTGGTAATTTTAATTTTAGCATTCAGTGCTCAACTATTCAATCATATTTTTAAAAATGCTTGAAAGCTAGTTCTTATTTGAGAAATTGTGATGCCCTGCCAGGACCGGAGACCACGTTGGCGTTGCCCCTCCCCCACCCTCGGCCAGTCAGGCTGGAAGCGAGGCACAAACCCCAGGTTAAAATAAGAAGAAATTTAATACAACAGTGTGATAAATAATCTGAACAACAACAGTAGCAATAACAACACTAAGTAGTAATAACAGTAAACAAGACAGAAGATATACAGAGAAATACTGCAATGGTTACAGACAGCTCACTCATGTGCTCCCCATCACCAAAGCCACAAAGGAAAAAGTTCCCACGCTCCTGCGCTGGGACCTGATGTCAGCATGGTATGAATAACCCGCCTGGAGATCCCTTCCCCCTCTCTAGTGGGGAAACTTAACCCTGTCCTAGATGAACCAGGACAGAAATAAATGTCGAGGTACACAAGTATCGAATTTAATTATATATATAATTGTATTTCCTTTCATGATTTGTTATTGGGCAAGAGAGAACTCTGGATATGATGGTCAATTTAAATTTCATTTTCAAGTGCTTTTTTTCTTTAGAAAGCAGCACAAAACCACTACATAACAGCTTGGCATCTTGGACCATTATATTATCTCAGAGGATTATTTTATATAAAATGCTTCTCACACTTTCATGGAGACAGTATCAATTAAAATCGTGTGATCACAGATTTTTATTTTTTTAATTAGACAGGGCTTTTTTATCCTCATAGCTTAAAACCATTAAATTGGTATTTATTTTACTTCATGCACACTGAACAGAACTGTTCATTTCACCATGATATAGCAACAACAGATTGCTTTTCCAGATTAAGTTACAAGAAGAATGAACACTGTTTTTAAGTAAAAGAAAATTCAGGGTCAACTTTATGACAGTGGTGATGTCTAAAAGATAGGCACAGAGAGGTAACCAGCAGCTGAGATGCTACGACTATTCATTTGCAGTCTTACTCTACTTTTATGTAAAGAAAACAAATGTATTTGAATGAACAGTAAGAACATGCAGCACAGGTAGAAGAAAGAGTAGCAAATTTGAGCCAATGTTCCAAGAAGAACATACGTACGTGTATACATATACACAATACTATATATAGCATCTATGAAGAGAAAATAATCAAGTTCAGGTGATAGTCTTCTATTTTCTGTAAGTTTCCTTACCTCACAGGTATTGTAATCTTCAGAATCCAACAGGCTGCAAAGCTTTGGTAAGAGTTCAGGCCAATTCTGTAATTCTCCTTTTGACGCAATGGTTGTTATCAGAATGCCTAAAGGAATCAGAGGGATGAAGAAAATGAGACCTCACATACCTTCACATATTTCATACCAATTTTTCTCCCCTCAAAGATCTAAGGAGTTAAGAAATTTCTTGGTTTATTAAGAACTAGCAAGCATGAAAAGAGGAAGTACATTTAATTACAAATGGTATTTAAAAGGCTTTGAAATGTAAAGGGTTGGACATTAGGAAAAAAATTTTCATAGAAAGGGTGGTCAGACAGTGGAATAGGCTGCATAGGGAGGTGGTGGAGTCACCATCCCTGGATGTGTTTAAGGGTCGTTTAGATGAGATGCTGGGGGATATGGTGTAGGGGAGAACTTTGTAGAGTAGGGCTGATGGTTGCACTCCATGATCCCAAGCCTGAATGATTCTGTGAAAAGCATGAATGTGAGAATCTGCCGTTCAATAAACTTACAAGCCAGTGGTAAATTACGTGTTCACAACTTTACTGTATTTACACAAAACATTAAGGACACATTCTACCTACTAAAAGCTTACACACTATGGCAGGTCATCTATGGGTTGGAAGACTGAGATCCAGCAAACAGATAGGTCAGCTGAAAGAGGTACTAATTCTGTTTCCAGCACATACCGAAATCCCAGGAAAAACTAATTAGTGACAGGAACAAGGAAGGCCCCTTATAAACTAGGACTGACTTTGTGCAAGTCCATTTTGCCTCATGACAAAATGAAGCAGTAGCATAATCCATTATGCTACAGTTATTTCTAATGACTATGAACACAGAAGATACTACTACAAGTCATCTCCCAAGTGACAAGTGATGAAAAAAAACCTCTCCTAAGGTTTTTCATTGAGCTAATCACTATAATTTTTCTTTGGAATAAAATGCTAAAATTTGTTAAATACACCAGAATACAGGACAACATTACAGAGCAAAGGACATTTTGGACAACACACACAATAACTAAAAGATTATTTTGCATGATGCTTCCTTTGATGCAACAGGCTGGAGAAGCCACAAAGTGGGCAAAAATTAAGACAGAGGTAAACCACAATTTTACAGCTCCAGAATTAGTCTGCATCCAGTTGTGTTCAGAACAGCAACTGAATAGAAAAGATTCCCAAAAGCCTATGGAGATCTGTGGAGTCTTAAAGACTGCATTTCTCCTGAATATTATGGTCCTGCAAAGAATATCAGATGCATGAATAGAAAATACTTATTTTACTGTTGCTGAATCTTAATGATCCACTTTTTTTTTTTAATCAAATTGAACTTCACAAAAGGAGCAAACTAAACAAATTTTCTTGCCTCTTAGTCAAAGTACTTAAATCACAAAACTGTATAATCCCTAATTTATATCTGAAACAGGCTTGTACGTAGACTTAACACGGGTTCCAAAACAAACATAAGAATGAAATTCCTGGAACTATTCTGGACTAGCATGTGACAGAAGTTATACAGAAATTAAATTTCAAAGGGGTAGTTAGTTTTGGAGAAGAGTTGGTTAAAGATCTTTTCAATGTCCTAGGAGTGGTTTCAGATGACACACAGTCTGGCTATACTTGTAATATGTGCAAGCTTTCACAGCTGAAGGAAAGACTATGTGAAAACCACTTAAAATGTTCTTCCAAAAGGCTTATCCCAGACAGCAACAGGATAACGTAGAGGAAATACTTCCAGGAAATTCTTCTAGCCAAGAAGTGACCTGAGTCCACTGCCCCTTGCAACAGAGACATATGCAGTTTAGACTACACATGTTATTACAGACATTCTGTACAGGTCTGCAGAGAAGTCATTTAACATTATGGTGGTATTCTGGAAATGATAAAGAGACACTTTGGTGAGGATTAAAAAAAAAAATAATTCCAAAACAGAGAGACTATCAACAACTTGAAAGGTGTTGTGGTTTAGACCCAGCTCGCAGCCAAACACCACACAGCTGCTCACTCACCCTCCCCTGCCTGGGGAATGGGTGAGTGAATGGGAAGAGTAAAAGTAACTTGCAGGTTGAGATAAAAACAGTTTAACAACTGAAATCAAATAAAAGAATAATAACAATAATAGAAACTTGTAATGCACAATGCAATTGCTCACTACCTGCTGACTGATAACCAGCCTGTTCCTGGCTAGAGATCCCAAAAACCCCAAGATCTCAAAACCACAATCCCAAGAAGCAAGAGAGAACTCCATCCTTCCTGTCTGATCCTGCTCTATATACAAAGCATGACATGACATGATAATGGAATATTACACTGGTCAGTTTGGGTCCATTGCTCTGGCTGTGCCCCCTCCCAGCTTCTTGTGCACGGGCAGGACATGGGCAGCTGGAGACGCCTGGATTTCTTAGCAACAACTGAAAACATCAATGTATTACAAACATTCTCATACCAAATCCCATACTGAATCCAAAGCACAGCACTATTCTAGCTACTACGAAACAAAATTAATCATCCAGCTGAAACCAGGACAAGAGGCAACAGCTATAGCATCTGAAGCTTTCCAAAAGGTTTTAAGAACAATGTGAAAACAGCCTCATAAAATTAAGTTTTAGGCACTTATATTCATGTTAAAAGGAATCTTCATGAGCTTCTAATGAACTTCATCTTCTTTCAATTGTGAAATTTTTACCACCCACCTGAGGCTTTATTTGGCCAGCAGGGAACAGAAGACACCAGAAATTAGGCTTTGTGGCTTTCCCTACAAGACTTCAGACACCAAAAGATGGACATCAGAAGAATAATCAAAGTAAAGAAATAGTCAATATAGTAGCTTGCAGCTTTTTCACAGGTTTGGTTTAGAGCTGACAGTTAAAACAGGCCCTTCCTTCCGACCTAAGCTACAAGGTTAGAAATCTGAAATTGAAAAGTCTTTATAAAGATGGTCTTGATTTGTAATGAATGTCAAAACAGTTTTACAGAATCTGTTCATATTTCATTTGACAAATGTGATATCTAATGAATATAGCAGCTAGGCTAATTGAGCAGTAAACACAGAAGAGAACAAACTCCAGAGGGATGTCAGAAATTGTTAAAATCATAAGTGGAACTGCATGACAGCATCTTTTATGTCACTTTTTCAATTAAATGCAAGCCCAGTTTACAGCATCAATCCTACAATAAAAAAATTAAACAAAGAAAAAGCAGCTATGCTTCAGTACTTACATGCTAACAACAGGACAGGGGGAAGGTTGGGGTTTTTGGGGTGCTATTTTGCCTCAGTAACTCCTGAAGTTCATTTCTGAACTCCTTAATTCTAAAAAGCTGAACTTCATAACAAAATTCCCCTTCACAGTGCAATCAGCTTTCACTTTCCTTCTGCAGTGAAACTCTCCAGCCCTGTCACTGCTCTTAAACACTCAAACTATTTCCATTGCTTCCTTTTAAGCAGTAGTTATACTAAGGTCCTGCTCAGACTAGAATCTCCAGAAAGTTTTAAGAACAGTTACAGATACTTCCTAAAAAGATGCATACATTTCCTGGTAAGTTTTGTGTGTCCTCAACACATGCAGCAATCTTTTTTGAATTTGAATCCATATTTCAACATTAGCACATGGGGTTTTAAAACCTGTACCACACAGCAAAGTTCCACACTCTTACCCATTTGGGGATTGCAATAGGCAAGAGGTAAGTAAGGATACAACAGCATGTAGTTACTATTTGGTCTCAAGTCACAGTTCTAAAACCAACTCTACTGCCATGCTCATTTTTCTTAGTGAAGTGTCTTCTGAGAATGGGATTAATCAGCTTGCCTCCATCTTGGCCAAAAGGAATCAGCTTTTGTCTGGTCAGCAGTAGATGCTAGAGACCACAAAGGAGAGTGAATGCTGCATTAAATCTTCTCTGATGCTATACTGATGTACTTGCTCATCTTCCTCTCAGAATTCCAGAGATCCTATTTGCAGTTCACAAATGAAATTGATAGTCCTTGAACTGCAAAAACCATAAGTATCTCAAAAAGCAGCTCAAACTAGCATGTGCCAACTCATATGCTAACAAGGCAGCCTAGGTAGGCAGAAATTTATTTACCCCTAGCTAATACCGTACTGGACTAACTTCACTATTAAGACAGAAGGCTACAAGGATCCAGTTTTTAACTACTTCAAAGGGCAGGGTGCAAAGCATGTGCTAAACACCAACTTCTATGCAAGTATACAGTTCATCAGTTGCTTACTCATCTTCAGAGTTCATATACATGCTTAAATAATCCCTGCAAGTATCACTTAAAGCTGAACAGTAACTGAGCTACTAATCCACAAATGTTTAGTACTAGGAGAAGAGAAAGAGTAAGTGCTTAAAAACAAACAACTCCGTCAACCCCCCAAAAAAACGCCACCCCAATCATCACCAAATAACCCTAAAACAGCTAGAATATATTCAAGTCAACTCCACTATACTCCACTGACAACTCCTATGAACAAAGAAGCAAGCATAACTCTTCTACAACCTGAAACCACAAAAATACCTGCTGCTCAAAGACTTGCTTCTACTCTCATCAAGAAAAGGGGAGATTAATAAAATTCATAGCAAAGCAGCATCAGAAGTAATAAGACTGGAGAAAAAAGTCAAGATAAGCATTTTTCTCTAGTTCGTGTTCTATAACCCAGATGTCTGGAGAAAGAATCCTATAGAAAAAGCAAAGGATTCTAAAGAAGCAGTAACTGGCAGGTTATTTTATAAGAGGAGTCAGCTGATACAAGCTGAACTTCTTTCTGAACTGACACCCACACACCCATTTTCTCTACTGTACTCAAAAATGTATTTATTTTATTTTTTTCTATTTTTTTGAGTGGACAAAGTAAACTAGTACAATGATTGCAGTAGCTGGAGGAAATCATATTCTAAGAAGAGACTGAAAAGCAATTTACCTAGAAATAGGTAAAAATAATGCAAATATGCATATTTTATGTAAGAGATGTACTAAAGTATCTACAAAATCAGAAATTCATGTAATAAAGATCATCTAGTTCAATGAGAAGTTTTTTAAGGTCCCTTCTAACCCAAACCATTCTGTGATTCTATGATGTTCTGCACACATTTACTGTTTTCTGACAGAAGGTATTTAAAAACAGAAGCTCATTATGTGTGTTATGCATAGTATGATGATTCCCTGAAGGGATGTGGATGTCTGTGCATATCGGGGCAGGAAACACAAGGAAACACAGCTAACATGCAGAGTACTGAAATAGTTCTGAAGTCAGACCTTTACCTTGTTCCTGGTTTTAGGTATAAAATTGGCAGCACGCTTGATTTTAGTGGTTTGAAATAAGTTTATGTTCAGTTAAATTTCAAGAGATATGAACTGAATTGCTAAATCAGTTCTAAGAGAACAGGAAGAAAAGTATGACTTCAGTATATTCACACTAAAGATAAATATCAGCATTAAAACATGGTGAGTTGTGACATGATGAATTGTGACAATTACCAAAAGCAAATAGTTTTAGAAGTTTAATAACTCTTTATGCCACTAGTGCAGCTCTCACGTATCAGTAAACATTTTCAGTATATTCAATAAGCAATAAGAGCAAACTTACCTACAGTAGCTCTAATTAAGGGAGAGGAATCACCAATGTTGTTCAGACATTCACTTTTTATGAAATCAGTTACCCCACTGGGAAAGTTGTGAAAATGTGCTTTTACATTGTTCTTCAAGATGAGACCACTCAAGGAACGTGTTGGTTCATCTGCAACAGAAAATAATTACAGTCAACCTTCAAGAAGCTTTCCAGATTTCCAGAACAATGCAGCAAGGGCAAAGCTTATATAGAGATATTTAGCTTGATTTCCTTATCTCTTCCTCCAGCTACACTCATCAATTCACATAGTAAAGGTTTTCAGATTCAGAGTTCACTATTTCTCTTTATTCAAAATTAGAATATCAGTATTACAAAACTTTCTCTTAAAATATAGAATTTGTATGGAGATATAGGCAAAGAATAGATCTGAAGTCACAGGATATAGGAGACTCATGAAAGAAATGGGTCAAAGACATTCAGACATTCTGATTATACTGTCTGGCTTGCTGCAACACTGATACTGTAAGAAACCGATGACAAACCTGCTTTCACCATACTAAGATACAGAAATTATGTAGGGACTATGCAGTAAATCTTCTACCACCTACTCCCACAGAAATACAGTGTTCAATTTTTCTACAAAATATGGTAATGCAATCCCTTCAGATACCAGCTGTTCTACTGATCTATTAAATTAATACAGGAAGAAGAGTCTTTAAACAACTTTAACAGTTAAGTATTACACAAGTGTGACCCATAAGAAAAAAAGCTACCAGAACTGATCTGAACTCAAAAAGAATTTAAGTTTAGGCAACAGTTAAGAGTTTTCTTCACTGAGCTCTTCTTGCCCGCAAATTTCTCTAAATTACCGGGACAAGAGGAGGAACAGAATGAACAGCCTAGATTTTTCATTTAAATTGCAGCAGACTCACATTTGTTTCTTCAATGAAGGGCATAAGTAACTTGGTACTACTTCTGAAATAGGCTGAAAGTAAAATCTGGATGTTCTGCATAGAAAGGATTAGTTTATAGTAAAGAAATTTAAGTTTACAGCAACCCTAATCACCACAGAAATTTTAATTAGCATTTTAGCCAGTTGTTTGAGGTCTTTTGTATGAAGCCCTAATTTGGACAAGAAATAAGGATGTTTGAAGTTCCTCTGTGTCAAAATTAGTTTACACATTGATGTATTCCAAGATGTCATGGCTTAACCCCAGACAGCAACTAAGTAACACATAACTTCTCACTCACTCCTTCCCCCTCCTAGTAGGATGGGGAAGAGAAGCTGAAAAAACAGTAAAACTCGTAGGCAGAGATAAGAACAGGTTAAGCATAAAATAATAATAATAATAAATAATAATAGTAATGAAAAGCAGTATGACAGAGATAGAGAAATAAAACCCAGGAAAAGACAAGTGATACACAATGCAGTTGCTCACCACCCACTGACTGATGCTGCAGCAGCAATTCCCCCCCAGCCAACTCCCCAGTTTATGTACTGAGCGTGACATCCTATGGTATGGAATATCCCTCTGGATAGTTTGGGTCACCTGCCCTGGCCACACTCCCTCACAGCTTCCTGTGCGCCTCCTCGCTGGCAGAGCACGGGAAACTGAAAAATCCTTAAATTAAGGTAAGCACTACTTAGCAACACCTAAATGATCAGTGCATTACCAACATTATTCTCGCACTAAATCCAAAACACAGCACTGTACCAGCTACTAAGAAGAAAATTAACTCTATCCCAGTCAAAACCAGGACACAGGCCTTCAAAAATATTAACATCCCAACAGAAATAAGGACAAGCAAAATAAGAAACACAACTTTCAAATATAAAGCATCTTCAAAAAAAAGTTACTGCATCACAACACCAAGCCTTTCAGAACACCCACAATGTGATGATATGAACTGTGGGATTGAGTGCACCCTCAGCAAGTTTGCTGATGACACCAAGCTGTGTGGTGCAGTTGATATGCTGGAGGGACCTGGGCAGGCTTGAGAGGTGGGTCTGTGCAAACATCATGAAATTTAACTAAGCCAAGAGCAAGGTCCTGCACATGGGTCAGGGCAATCCCAAGCACAAACACCGGCTGGGCAACGATGAGTGGATTGAGAGCAGCCCTGCGGAGAAGGGACTTGTGGGTATCAGTGGATGGAAAACTGACTGTGAGCCAGCAATGTGCACTTGCAGCCCAGAAAGCCAACTGTATCCTGGGCTGCTCCAAGAGAAGTGTGGCCAACAGGTCAAGGGAGGTGATCCCCCTGCCTCTACTTCACTCTCGTGAGACCCCACCTGCAGTACTGTGTTCAGCTCTGGGGGCTCCAACATAAGAAGGACATGGACCTGTTTGAGTGGGTCCAAGGGAGGCCATGAAGATGATCAAGGGGCTGGAGCACCTCCCCTGTGAGGGCAGACTGTGAGAGTTGGGGTTGTTCAGCCTGGAGAAGAGAAAGCTCCAGAGAGACCTTATAGCAGCCTTCTAGTAATTAAAGGGGACTACAGGAAAGATGGTGAGTATAGTGACAGGATGAGAGGTAACAGTTTTAAAATGAAAGAGAATAGGTTTAGATGAGATACAAGGAAGAAATTATTTACTGTGAGGGTAGTGAGACTGGAAGACACTGTACAGAGAAGCTGTGGCTGCCCCCTCCCTGGCAGTGTTCAAGGCCAGGCTGGACAGGGCTTTGAGCAACCTGATCTAGTAGGTGTCCCAGCCCATGGCAAGGGGGTTGGAACTAGATAATCTTTAAGGTCCCTTCCAACCCAAACCATCCTATGATATGATGATTCTATGATATGCAGACATTAAAAAAAACCCCAAAAAACAAACACAAAAAAACCCCACACCATAATCAAAATCTTAATTTGAAAAAAAGATTTTATGGTATGACTGCACAAGGATATTTATGGAATCCAGGGTGTTCAGCAACTTCACAGCTACATTGTCAAAAGACAGTAATATAGGTCTAGATGGAGTTCTTGCTGTAACACCAAGATTAGAGGCAGATGGCCTAAGAGCTGAGTAAGACACTCTTTAGTCTTCACAGATTCTGTAGTAAGTTCTACCAGCCATATGCTGCAGCCATGAAAAAAGATCACAGACTTACCTCCTATCTCAGTCAAGCTGGAAGCACAGAGAATTGACAAGAACATGTAGTACGAGAAACAGAAGTGAAGCAGACCTCTGGCATTTAATATCATCTTTGGTGCCAAATCATTTCATCGGTGGAAGATCCCCCTCTCACACTGCCTCACTTTATAATAAAGCCATATCACATAATCATCATTCAGTTCTCAGTAAAGTTTCAATTCTGTTGCAAGACTAATACTAGATCCAGATTTCAGTGATTTACAGACAGAGCAAATGGATGCATACTCACATTACACATATTTCAATCACTTTATGGCTATGGCAGTGCTTGCTTTTAAGCACTATAATGTGCGTTCAAACAGCTGTATTTCCTCTAATGAGGGTTTGAATAACATAAGATACATATGTGAAAACAACTATGTTTTTGTAGCGCACCTGCAAGTCCAGGTGAGCATTTGTTTCACCATGCCTTTTCACCCTCTCTTCCTAAGAGCATAACTCCCTAGATTACTAAAAGAACTAAGCAACTGGGATGACAGTAGCACTCACAGACTGTGATATAATGATTATAAGCATAGCTATATTCTGACCTATTAATCTTGTGGTACTGGTAAATTTAAATGTCAGGGTGAACCTTCTTCTAAAGCAAAAGTGCCCTGCTGATTTCACTCTTAAAGCTGTTAAGCCTCTGTCCTGGTTCAGCTAGGATAGGGTTAAGTTTCTCCAGCAGAGATGGAGAAGGGATCTCCAGGCAGGTTATTCATACCATGCTGAGGTCAGTTCCACACTAGGGAGCATGGGAACCTTTTCCTTTGTGGCTTAGGTTGCAGGAAGCACATGGAATGGCCTGTCTGTATCCACTGCAGTATTTCTCTGTATATCTTTTGTCTTGTTTACTGTATGTGTGCACAAGGAATATAATGGGAAAAATGGTCTGGTTTAGTCCTGTGCCAGGCAAAGGTAAAGGCAAATCCATCCACGGGATTGCTTTTACTCAAGGACCTGGGTGCACCTGGTGGGTGATGCAGGACAATGGAGAGGTCCGATGTGTACCACAGGGGGACTTGATTCTGGGTGAGAACATGCCGTGAATTATGCTGTGCCTTTGCAAACTTATTTTGTTATTGGTAACTGCTAAATGGCAGCTGGTCATGACGCAGATGGTATAGAATAAAGGGGTGGATTATGTCCTGGTTCAACTAGGATAGGGTTAAGTTTCCCCAGAAGAGAGGGGGAAGGGATCTCCAGGCAGGTTATTCATACCATGCTGAGGTCAGTTCCGGGCTAGGGAGTGCAGGAACTTTTTCCTTTGTGGCTTAGGTTGCAGGAAGCACACGGAATGGCCTGTCTGTATCCATTGCGGTATTTCTCTGCATATCTTTTGTCTTGTTTAGTGTTATTACTGTTTGTTGTTGTTATCATTGCTACTGTTGTTGTTCAGATTGTTGTATTAAGTCTCTTCTTATTTCAGCCCTAAGATTTCTGCCTGCTTCCAGCCTTTCTGGTCTGAGAGTGGGGAAGGGACAACAGCCACATGGTCTCCAGTCCCAGCAGGGCCTAAACCACCACAGCCTTCTTCAGAAATAAGCTATCATTCCATGTACTTTAACAAGATTTAATACGTACAAAGTGTGATAATAAAAATCATTATTAGTGTCACTGTTGTGCATGAAGATTTCTAATCCATTAATGAGAGACTGACTATCTCAAAAGAGCTAAACCAAAAATAATGATCCCACCAGAGCAGTGTCATATGGGAAGTAGAAGAGGAATAATTTTTTCTGTCCTAATGAATAAGAATACAGTACAGAGACCCCCTAATGAGCTTCCTAGCAGAAAAAGATCCTACTTTTTTTTTTTGATCCTGAACATTTAAGTAACCTGAAGTATAACACTTCTGGCTTAAACTGGTATGTTTTACTATCATGTCAGAAGCAGGACTAACAATGTTTCAAAATGATCAGTGAATCTGAATACATAAATGACCTTGAAATGTAGCGGTTAGTCTGAAATTAATCAGTGCTCAATTGACTCATGAGTCATGGAAAACAATTTGACACAACTGCTTAAGTTTAGGAATGTCTGTAAGACACCAAACAAAGCTGGAAATGTGCCATTGACCCTGAGTGTTGCATATTCATTGAACAATAAGTAGAAACAGCTGTATTTCTGAAGATGGCGGTGTAAATAGAAGTAAGACATGGACAATACGGGAAGGGTGTTCAACTGCTGACCAATAATTAGCTTGTTGGTTAGTTATGGAAGTTTAATTATTCTAACTAATAATGACCACAGGTCAATTAGAATGCTAAAATCTGTACCTCTCTACAGGCTTGCAAAAACATTGAAAAGTTTTAAGAACTACTCCTCTGGTTTCACTGCTACTTTCAGCTTTTCTATCATACCACCTCAAACTGGTTGTCTCAGCACCTTTCCTCTCTAATGCCATTTTATGGATCACCTCCTGATCTTGTTGTTAAATCAGTGCTAGAACCCTTATTATAAAGAGCAAAAGAATCCTTGAGAAATGGAAATTCAGTGTGATGAAAGTATGATTCACTACAAGATCCCAAACTATGTAACAATCTCATGATAGTGTTGCAGTTTGAGAACATCTAAAAAGTAGTGTCATCTCTCTGGCACTTCTTTGTTGTGGGGGCCAGACAACAAGTACCTTTGCACTAAGTGCATAGGGAAAATAAATTATGAGCTTCCCAACAGAAGTCCCTTAGCATTTGGCAGTGAATGAATTAGGATTTAGTAATTAATCTGAAGAAATTACTTGGTCAGATGAATAGATCTCTTTTCACTCTCTGAATTATCAAAGGTGAATGTTATATATTAAAACATGACAATATCATAAAAATAGCCGTTGGAACAGAAGGATTGATCAGATGACTAAAGTAAGGCTGTGTTATCAAATTAAATAATTCAGCATGCTGTTTAGACTACTGAGTGAGTACTGTGAAGTAGAAAATACAGGACACTCAACACTTGTATAGGGTACTGTGCTGTGGAAGTTTTTACTATTTCTCCGTCTATATCATAGGTATAGCTTAACAGAAGGTTATGTGGTGGCACACATGTATAGGCTGCCTTTACGCAGCACTGTCTTTTATTATTTTAGCAACTTAAATGTTTTCTACTATTTGGCTATACAACAGTTCTAACTAGGAACTGATTCTCTGCTAGTTAGAGTACCATCTAAAGAACTCTGATATGTGACCATGCTGCTCTTTTAATCTGGGGCACCTGTTTTAATTAAACAGTTAAAGCTGCTGAAACTTTTCTAGATTAATCCTTCTCAGCAATACCTTTGTGAAACTGGTAGCTAGTGAATTAGAACCTGACCTCACACAATGGTCTTTTTCTTGCTCATCTTCAAAGATCTTTCAATACCAACATGCCAAGAAAGTTCACAACGGAATGGACTCATGAAAACTGCTGTCCAGATTAAATTCCAACACTCATCAAAAACCATTCACATCAAACCCACAAGACCACTTTGCATCCCAGTAACAGTTTATAAAAAAAATTTCAAATTCTTCTCACAGAGCTGTATGAGTTACTAGTTTCATTATTACCAGAAAACAAATTAGCATCTCTGCAGATTTCTGTTGAAACAAGAATGAGGGAGGTGGGGACAGGACCTTACTCCATGGTACTGTTCCGTGTCAAAGTAAGGTACTATGAATGGCTAAGTCATGACACAAACAAGATCAAGAGCTGCAGACACTGCTCTATCTTCAACTAGTTTACAGAATTCCAAAGCATTCAGCTTAAAAGACCATCCTTGAAGCCTATGACAAAGTCAGTATACTAAAGCAGTGTTGTCAATCACAGCTAATTCACCTTCAGACTAAAAGTTCATGTCAAGGATTCTGATCCTTGACTGTTGATAGCCTTACGTCACATCATGATCAATCCACTGAGAATACTGTTGAGAACAAAGACTACATAGTTCCCACATTAGGATGGAGTGAAGAGTCAGCCACTAAAACAAGCTACTAGGAACAGCATGCATCTGTCTCAGTATCTTCCCATTAGCCTAGGTCCTGCCAAGAGCCCAGCAGACAAGTCAGAGGGAGACCAAAGCCAAAGTTACAGAAATGGCACACAAATTAATCGCGCCATTTGTCTCTTGTCTAAGAAGGGTAAAAGGTAGATCTGAGAAAGGACGTGTTTTGGCAATAAGGATGGACAGTCTGAATCTTAACTAGAATAGATATCACATCAGTAGTTCTGTTCTTTTTCCACCACATGAAGTGGCATTAGGCATGTCAAATCTTACCTAAGAATTAGTAAGCTTTGATACCACTGTTGTTCTTGCAATTTTTATGTAAAACATCCACCAACATGAAGGCCATATTAAGCCAAGTAGAACACCACAATGATTCTGACACCATATAAAGACAGCTTCCCTTAACTATAGAACTGGCCTTATCAAGACAGAAAGGAGTCTGAAATTATAATAATACTTTCTAATATTTTCCCTCATGGGAACAGACTTGGACTAAGGATCAAAAATGCCAGAAAAGGAACACAAAATTTAGATACATGACTTGAACAGAGAAGAGAAGCTGCAGGTAAGCAAAGAAAGCAACAACAAAGGCAAAGCTGGTACTTCCTTGCAGCACTGGACTCTTTCAGTGAACTGCACATAAAATACAGAAAGCGATCCGAGAAACAGCAGCAACATGTACAGACTCCAGAAAACAACTCATTAACAGAATACAGAAGCCTACAGGATTCTGAGCTCAGCTTGGTGGACAACAGATTAAAAACCAAACCCACAAAACCAACACTAAGTCAGGGCAGTGATGACACTACATTATCTATGAGGTTTTATACATGCCAAATCAAGAAGGAACAGTTACACTAACAGAGCATCAGAATAATAATTTAATTTACAGATAAATTAGAAAACCCAAACTTCTTTCATGCAGACATTTTTCAGTTAATCTGGACTCCACCTCACCTAGCACCACACCTCTGGGGAAATATAGTCTAGAGACCTATACCTCAATCTTCAACAGTTAAGGATTGTATTTTGTCCCATCACCCTGTCTACTGTCTTACTTCCAGGACTGAAAGCAGTTTCTTAGACATTTTTTTATATTCTGTGGTATTTGTAACATTGGAGTTTGCCCAGATTCACAATGCTGTCCTTGGAAATGCACACTAGTTAAAAGGAAAAAGTTAGAGCATGTATGCCATAGCTCTAAGCTAGGCAATATATTTTTCCCTGATGAAATGGTAGCAGTGCAACACCTCCTTCCAGGAAGACCCAAATTTAATGAGCTTTGACAGTTTTAACAAGGACCACAGAATTTAAAAACAAAAAACCCACTACGTATGTGTAGGAACGTCACAATAGACCTAAAACCAGTAAATCAAAAGCATTCAGACACACAAGTCTGATGAAGCTAACACTGGAGGGAAAAAAGTTAACACTTTTTGCAACTGCGAAGTAACACCTCAGGTGGGAAAACAAAGCAAATTGCCTACACATAAGGTTTACCTAAGTATCTTAGAGACAGGCCTCAGTGAAACAGCCAGCTTTGCAAGCGAAATTATTTGCTTGCAAATAAAAGTCTGCTTGCAAAGTTATTTGCCTTCAGAGGCGTAAGAGTGAGGACAAAAATTACTTGGTACAACCTCTACTGCAGTAAAATGAGGCTATTTACACACACAGATCAATCAACCAGTACAGAATTTCCACAATCAGGAGCTGTCACCTAAATGTATCCTTAAGCACAGTTTTTTCAGCAGTGGTTTTAACAGCAGCAAAAACTGAACCACAGGTTAGTCCCATCTACAATCAAACCAAGCTCTTCTCATGCACTATCAAAACACCTTAATTTTTACTGAATAAGCTTGTCAGTGATGTTTGAAACTTATTCCCATGCCTCCTTCTGCCAGGATGGTATCGACATAACAAAAGCATGAACTTCCAACAGTATGCTTTGATCCATGGTGTAAAGCACTCTAGTTCTTCCCTCTAGTCAACAAACTTGGCAAGGCTGTAGGACAAACCGCCAACAGAATCCTCTTCAGGAGGGGAAAGGAAAGAAGTCTTTCCCAGTTGTAATGTCCATCACTGGTCCAAAAGAGGATGTGAAAGTCTCATAGCTACTGAACAGCAGTTCTGACAGACTCTTTGCCTTGCTTTAGCAGAACTAATGAGGGATGACGGGAGGACTGCTGGTTGGATTTGACGCAAATCCAACCAACAGTCTTTTGCCATCCTTCATTAGTCCTGCCCAAACAAAGTAACATGATAGTTAGAATCTGGCAAATAGTACGAAAAGCACCAATACAAGACTCAGTTATGGCACCTTCAACATTCTGCAAGTTTCTAAAACTAGGAATACTAAATTAAAAAAATAGTTGTTTTGGTCAAAAGATGATGACTGAAAATGTCACTGATGCATGGCAAGAGCATCACTGAAGTAACAGCTGCTTCTCAGCAGTCTCACATGAGACTTGATTGTAGTGGTTTAACCTCAGCTGGTGATTAAACACCACACAGCTGCTTGCTCACTCTCCCCTCCACAGTGGGAGATATCAGTAAAAAAACCTGAAACTCATGGGTTGAGATAAAGACCACTTAACAGGGCAAAAAAGGGAAAAATAGTAATAAGAATATACAAAACAAGCGATGCACAATACAACTGCTCACCACCCACTGTAGTACACTGGAAAGACAATCTTTCACACACCATCATCATTACTAAGGAATTGTCTGAATTTAACAACTAATATAGGTACACCATACACAGTTTGTAGTGAAGTCCGTGAGAATAAAACAGTAAATAGTCAGCTGATTTCTGCATTTTACTATAAATAAGACTTCAAAATTAAGACTCTGATAAGACATCATCTTTGGACAACTCTAGTATGTGATCTTCAAAATATTTAACAGTCTCATTACTAGGGAGATCATTATTATAACTGAATTTAGCAGCATGTTTTATAATCTGTAAAGTCATGATTCATCAAAGTTATTCCACAATTTCACTGCAGTCTGATAAAGGTATGATGCTCCAACATTTCTGGGAATATTTCATAGGACATTTAGAATGGAATCTCTTCCAAGGCTGAAACTATACATCAATAATTTATCAGATTTTTCTTCCACAAAGACTCCTGAGAGGATAAATGAATTCTACATGACTATGGAGCTCAACCAACCAGCAAACTGACTACAAGCATAAGCTTCCTATTTCAATCTAATTTTTTTTTTTTTTTTAAAAAAGGGAAAATAAAACAGTCAATATCTCAAGAACTTACCTTCAGACTTCAACTTTGTAAGAACAAAAATCAGGTAGTTGTTGAAATCAGGATACTGATTGAGTTGTTCTAGTTTCTGAAGAAAGAAACTGTTAAGGAAAGTTGAACCTTCACACGTAGCATTTATAGATTTCCAGATACAAAGATTATTGAGTTATGTATTGCTGTATCATTTCAACCAGCTGTTACTATAAGCTCACAATATATAGAGTATGAGCAATCTAAAAACAGTTTCTAAAACCAAGTTTCTACAATTTTCTTACTGAAGCAATAACTTTTAGTTATGGGGACATATGAAAAAAAAAATAAAAATCCAGGGATCAGAAAGTAACAGATCCTTAAAAATATTTGTGAAGCCATTAAAAAAATAAACCTTCCTCTGTATCATTTCAGATTTCAATAACTACACTGAGAAGCCCACCAAACCCACAGAATACACTGAGACACAATCCCATAATGTATCTTTTTTTACCCCCTCCAAAATACATAAGAGCATTTCAGCATAATGCAACAGCTATGATTTTGATAAGCTACTTATTTTAATATTGGACATATACTTGTTTGCGATTCTAACTAGGCACAGCCTGAGCTTTCATCAATGAAAACCTATTTTAAGTCAGTGTAGTGTCACCTCTAAATTACTACACCTACTAGATACCATCAGTATGCTAAACAAGACATTTAACAAAGAACGATTTTTAGAAGCAGTAAGATTATTTGCTCCTTAGGCATTTACTTTAGTTGACGTTTAGCTAAATCTCTAAAACATTTGAAGTAGCTAAATCTTAGCCAAACACATGTATGTTAGGACTTGATGGCCCAGTAAAGTTATAAAGGATCAATTTCCTTCCAGTGACCAACAGCCAGTGTCTCAATTACAAACTTAAGAAACTCCATGTCAGGCTGTTTATCTCAAGTAGTAACTTTGATAGTAAAGCCTGCCATTTTTCCACTTAGCAAAACACTAAAGCATACCTATCACAGCCACAAGGCTCCTTTGCTGTGAAACACACAGAAGATGGAACGTAAGCAGGTGGATGGTCAGGGCAAGAGAAAATAATGGCCTCTAAATAGACTAGAAATTAAAAACCACACACCCAAAGACTGTTGTCAAAGGTGCCAAGCCAAAGAGCTCGTTCAGGAACAGCCAAGATAAGGGTAGCATGTTGCAAAATATTTTGTTCTCCAAGCTTCAACAGCATAATCACCAGAAGTCAGTTGAACATTAGTAAAAACTGTGAATTTCATTGGATCAAACAGTAAGGAGCCAGCAGTGAGCAGAAAGAACTGAACATCAGTATTTAATAGAGACTTAATGAGAAAACACTTAACTGGTCTAGGAATCAAAGACTAGTTTATAGGCCGTATTTGCTTAACTTCTTCACCCACTTTTTTTTTTTTTTTTTACTCAAAGAAACATCTAACACGTTCATTTGAAAAATATCTGAAGCCTTACCAATTCATAATTGTTAACAAAGGGTTTTGGCTAACCTATACTCCCCACTTTGTTATATCTGAGTTTTAAGCACTCAAATGTGCCAAAACAGTGTCATAAAGAAAGACCATGACAGAATCAACACACTGACAATCTTACAAAAAATTATGGACTGGCAGTACTTTAAATTTGAAACCACTAAACACCATTCTGCTTGGACGTGCTACTAAGTCGCATCCTACAATACAACAGCCATCACAAATTTTTTGTGGAAACAATCTCAAAGAACATATATATACATACGTATTTTACATTTTTTTTTAATTATAGGACATGTCCTGTCAAGTTGTATTAGAACGTTTTCCAAAAAATGACGTATAACACAATGGTAAAAATGTACCACTTCTCTAAACTTCACAGGGCAACATATGAGGACCTCCTTGAAAGCACAGGTATCTCAGCAGAGCAGGGAGTCACCACTACCACTTAAAAAGAATTTCAAACATCACTTAACAGCACTTTTGTTCAGACTATTTCTACTCATCTTCAAGACAGACAGCATCAGCGATATTGCTCATCCCACTTCTACACTGCTGTTTTTCAATAAAAAAAAACATCTGAAGCAGAGCTTTAAAATGTAATTTTAAATTAAAGCTACACTGTAAACACTGTTGCTATAAACACTTTTGTATGTTAAATACTAAAGAACATCAGTTCACATCTGGGATATTATCAAAACACTTTACTTGATTGGACACTGCTGGATTTTTCAAAGGAAGAAACAGCATCTTAAAAATCTGAAGCACAGCTGCAAGAACAGGATGATCAAGATTAAAACTACCTCCACCTTTCAGATAAAGAGCAGAAGCCTTCCTAAAGTTGACCACATCTGTTCCGAAAGACTAGAAATAAAGCAAATTTGGCTTCAAGCTAAACTCTTAAAATAATGTAAACGTATATACACATATGTATGTTTCCACCAATTTAAATTCTGCTGCCTTCTGTAAAGAACTTCAAACAAATGCCTTTAATAAAAAGGGATTAAAATGATAAACTCATATTCTTCATAGTTTCAAGTGTTCTAGATATTTTAAAGCACTTACATAGCTAGCTCAAGGAGCAGGGGGACAGTAGAGGAGAGATTTATTTTTCAAGACCTATGCTTCTGCTAGTCTTAATTTACAATTTTACTCTCTCGATCTTTGTTCCTTAACACCTGGCTATTTCATCACTTCTACAATCAAGAGAGACTTGTGGATTGTTGGGTTTTTTATTCCCCTAAGACAAACACCAAACGCACTGCAGAGGAGCACACGAAGCCACACACAGTAGATTTCCCCCTTCCCGTAAATTTTAACGGGTGCAACGAGCAGTATTTCAGGCTCAGGCTTCTAGGTAAGCAGAAACATCCTCACAACGCAGCAGAATGCGCAGTGTCAGAGCCGGCAGGCCAACGAAGGCGCGCAGGCAGCGGCTCCACCAGGGGCACTCCCCCCAGCAGATATGGCTTTCGCCTCGAATCCCGGTGCCGGATTACCTCAGGAGGTCCCTGACCGCCCTGGCTTTGCCGCAGGAGCGACGGGCACCCCTTGCGGCGGCGCCTACCCCGGTCCCCTCGGCGGGATCCGCCGGGGCGAGGGCCGCGCGCCGGCCCAGCGTGGAACCCGGGAAAGCGGCAGGAACCCGAGGAGCCGCGCCAGAGCCCAGGC
>NW_020799145.1:350018-366624 GCF_003259725.1 Athene cunicularia
CGGGGCAAAGCGGCGCCCCGGCCCCGGCCGCGCACTCCCAGCGCCCGGCAGGCAGCGGGGCGGCTGCTGCCCACGGAGGAGAGGCGTGGGTGCGAAAGGAGACCCAGGAGTCAGTACCTGCGTTGCTGTCTGCTGTACTTCTACCCGATTTGGTAGAGTGCTGAGCACATCTCAGAAATTCCCCATTCCACGTGTCAAGAGGGCACAGGACCAACTACACAAGAAGGACGGGGGGAGTAACTCAAACTGCCTGGAATACCTACTGTATCTTAGCCTCAAAATACATCAGGGGAGATCTCAGGTTAAAATTAGCAATTTTGATACATATATACATATGTATATATATTAAAAATACATACACATTACCTACATATGCTGCTTAAAACTGGTCTAAAATATGAAAATGAAAACCAGTAATTCCTTGGCTTTTTACAATCTTACTTTTAGTCAGTGTGTTTGTAAGCATCTTGCTTGACTACATGAAAAGTAGTTTCACTTTCTGTTGCTTCTGTGCAGTACAGAACTCAGTATGAGTGCCACACATCACAGACCTAGCAAGTGTTCAGAGGCATTGAGGACAGGGAACATGAGCAATTCCTAACGGTGCACCCCAGGTATTTGCTGTGGGACTCCTGTCTCACCTCCCCAACCCTTGACAGTCTGCTGTCCAGCCTCAGGTACTAACTTTGCTTCTATCACTATGAGCCACTATTCTTGAAGAAGGAGACAGACTACTGCACAGTCTCCAGCAAAACACCAAAAGGAACCATCACAGGCAACAAGTAAGAAGTAGTATAATCATAATATCTACGTATCTGGATAATGAGAACAGTGAATGAGGGTACTTGAATCAGGAAAGCATGCACACTGGAATTAGAAGCAGTGAGCAGCTGAACAGCAGAGAAGTATGCAGTGCAGCACAGCACACAAGAGGACAAAACCAATGGGAACAAAAACAGCTTATAAAAAAAGCAAGAAATGGGACATGTTTCCTAAACTCTTCTATTTAAGCAACAATCGTAGTTATCACAGGGTTATTTGGGAGCCAAACTACTGAAGCAGTGCTTTATCTCTTGAGAGATTATCATCCTGAAATGTCTACAAGATGGAGTCAGTAAGGTAGGTGCATAAAGACATGCCGCCAGTTACTAGGAAAGGATGGGCACAAGGTTTATATGAGATTTTTGTGACCAGGGCAAATCTCCACTAGTTTCCCTCTAGTACAAGAAAATGTCAGAATGAAGGATGTGAACCCAGGCCATTAAAACGGATGTTCATGGCTCACACTGTATGGGCAGGAGAGCCCTCTATAGTGATGCTTACACAGCTGGAGCAGATGAAGGCTGAGGTCCAACAAATCAAGAAAGTGCTAATTTAGGCCTCATTCCCCTAACTGCTGCCTTACCAGGAAGGTTATAGAAGCTTGATTATCTTTGAGACATCTGGCCCAGTATCAAGTTTATTTGAAATTAATTAAGGCTTCAGAAACTACTATTCAGAAGTTACCACACAAGGATTACATTTGTCTAATTTTATCAGGAAACCAAGTGCCCTAGACAAAACACTAAATATGGGAAATGATAGAAAAGACCAAAAAGGGAGGTTGCAAGACAGAACAGGAAAAAGCAGGAAGAGAAGAATGCCATGGATCCATAACTATGAAAAACACAGGCTTCCTTTCCATGTGACCAGAATTAAATCCTGGTAAGATCTTCCTGCAGTGAAAATGAGAGAAAAAGGCCTAGAAATCAGAGTATAAATGTGAGTGTCTGCAATTAGTGGGGACATCTCAATGCTTTAGACAACCATCTTCCAAGATAGGTTCCTTCTAAGGTTCCATACAGGATCCTTTGCCACTGGGGAACTACTCAGCATATACAGAAATCAAAGCAGATACCTCACCTTGCTGGATACCTTTTCTTCCAGATCATTACCTCTAAGTTATTCTTACCTATCTCTCATCTTTTAAATTCTGTAAGGAAGCAGGAGAGGAGAAAATAATGTAATCGAGTCAATAAAAAAACTTCATATTGAAAGCAAAGAGCATCATAGAAAAAAATGAGAAAATTGTTTCTGTCCTGGTTCAACTAGGATAGGGTCAAGTCTCCCCAGCAGAGAGAGAGGGGGAAGGGATCTCCAGCCGGGTTATTCATACCATGCTGATGTCAAGTCCAGGGGCGGAGCCTTTTTACTTTCGCTTTTGGTTTTGGGGGTTGCGACTCATGCGGCGGGCTTGCTCCCTGACCCTTTTGCGGTATTTCTTTGTATATCCTTTGTCTTGATCACTGTTATTGCTGTTTATTGTTGTTATCATCACTACTGTTGTTGTTCAGATTGTTTATCACATTATTGTATTAAATTTCTTCTTAATTTACCCCGGGGTTTGTGCCTCACTTCCAGCCAGACCGGCTGAGGGTGGGGGAGGGGCAACAGCAATATGCTCTCCGGTCCCGGCAGGGCTTAAACCAGCAGTTTCTTTCTCCATCCTTTGCCTCTTTGTTTTCTACTACTTGTTTCCCTCAAGCAAGAATCTTCTCATGTAGAAAGGAATTCAGAATCAATGTTAAACAAAGTACAAAGCAGAAGCATGAAAGGTACCATTCAAAACATAATATGGCCTGGTTCATCCCACTCTATCAGTAGAATGCACCAGAAATAAATTTGAAACACTTCATATTAAGAAGACAAAAGTTCACTGAAGATAGGAACCTTGCACAAATGCTGAAACTAACCTTTGACTTCTCTATTATACAAGCTTCAGATGTCATACGCTAGCCAGAATACACGGGTATCACAACAATGTGTAATATTTTAAAAAAACCCAACCCCCCAACCAAACACTAATCTGTATCTTTAATTAATTTCTGTCTCCACAAGACAAGATGTTCTACTCAAGTATCCACAAAAAGCCCAGAAGTAAATTTATCTTTGGCTTTGTTGCCAATACTCTCTCCCCTTTTTCTCTCAGACTGTCCCATTAGGTCAAGCTAAAATGAGTCATAACTGGTATCTGTCATACAAGGAAACAAAAGGAATAGCTACATTATGTAGCGGTGCCAACTCATTCAAAATCTAGTAGCTAGAGTAGTAGCTCTGAATGCATGAGGCAGACTTCAATTCTTGCTTCTTCCTAGGGTATGAACTCAAATCTTTCTTCTAGAAAGTGTCCTTACCATCACATTAGACTGTACTTGATGCTAGGTCTTTTAATCTCTCCTGTTACTTTCCATTATGCCATAAACAGATATTAACAGTAACTTGGTTTAGGAACCGTCTTCTATTCAGCAACCCATATATTAATTGGCAGTTAATACTTAAGAGACAAATGTAGACAGCACAAATAGGAGATTCATAACAGAATACCCTCCCCACCCCTCCAGCAGTCTCAATGCACTGAAAAGAGAAAGAGGAGACTGGTACAAAACCCTCCTAACAACCACCCAGAAAAAGATCCGCACTACTATGAAAATGTCCCTCAAATGCTCTGGGCTCCAAGCTGTACTTTTGGGAAGTACAACTTCTCATTGCTAGTTGTTTCGAAATTAGTTTCAAATAATTATTCTCTTATCAAAATGAATTATAAAAATTGTCCTAAATTCAGAATTGTTAGCCCATTTCAGCCACTTGACTATTCAGAAAAATTTTCCCAGTCTTTAGTTTTACTACATTGGCATTATTGGATTTGTTTTGTTTCGTTTTAGAGATAATTCTAATGAGTTACCTTCTTCTCACAAAATTCGGGTAATGCTACCTGTAAAATTGTTATTTAATAATGGGAATCAATCATTCAATCCACTGCTAAAACCCAGGCTTCCAAGTTTCCATGCAGATTGTTTATAGTGTCTCTCTGTATATAGAGGGTTTGTATGCACAGAGGAAATAACCAATATTCCATAACAGCTTCCTGTGTAAACCCTCTTATTTCAGGCTAAGAACGATGTGGATTAAGCTAAACAGAAAAAAAAAAAGCTCTCATAACACAGAATAAATGTGTCTATGCAAAAGAACTCATGCAGAATAGCTACTCCTACATTATTTCACAATGCCTTCTGCCTGGAGACATGCCCTAAGCTTTCAGTTAAAAAAATACTAGCAGTCATCACATCCAGCATAGCAAAGGAAAATGCATTCTAAAACATTTAGTGCAGTCTTCCTGAGTTCAGCCATATGACACAAGATTAATATTTATTACACAATGATTTATTTGAATAGTATTTAGAAGAAGGTAGTTTGACCCTGTGAAGCACCAGAGAGGTTACTGAGGGGACAGATGAAAAGACAATCTGAAAGGATTTTCTGTCCATGATGGAAATGTTTTGAAATTAATTTTCTACTTTTCCAGAGCTGATTGGTTATTATAATAGAAGGATTTGTTTTAAACAGAAGTTTGAAGAAACTTTAGAAAATTATTTTTAAGATGGGATCTCAACATTACTCTGTATTTGTGGAGAGTCTCAGAAAAACATTAGCCAGAAGAGGCTATAGGATCACTACTTTCTGGCTAATGCAAATAGCAACTAATTTCACTGTTACAAGTGCAATTATGAACACAGGACTTCATGGTTAGATCTGCACAAATGGTATTAAGTTCCCAGATGCAGGAGTAGAATCTCTTTCTGGTAACTAAGGATACAAAAACCCCATTTTTTAAGAGTTCATAGATGTCAGAGGATGACAAAGGGCTGACTAAGACAGTACCAACAGGAAATCCACAGAACAGAAGGTAGGACAAATCCAACATGATCCAACCTACAATGGTAAGCCTTGGACTAAAGTAAAAAGTTATGTGAATGTACCAAACTAATTTGCTTCATTGGTAGGGTTAAGATTATCTTGAACTTTTTTTCTTCTATCTAGGCATAGAATTTCTTATATGTAAGGAGCAATTTGATAGCAGCATTCAAAGCAGCAAACTTACAGGCTTTCAGATAATATAATTTCAGATTTGGGTACAGTTAATTTACCTTCATTTCCTGCTGTCATCCATTCATTCCCTGTGGCTGGTACGTCTAGGAGCAGAACAGGAAGCTGAAGAAACTAAGAGGAATTATGCTAGCTTCCTATCCTCTTGAGACAATTCCAGCTATAATTCGTTTTGTCTTATGTTGCGTATCATACTAGAAATTGTGCATGTGTACAACTGATCCCATAGTACGACACCTCATAATGACGCTGAACTGAAATTTCCTGGAACACAGGACATTTCAATATTGGAGGCAAATAAATCTGTAATGCTACTTGCTCTCCATGGAATATGAGCTTGATGATGGACATTTTCTAAGAGTATCTACAAATGTAATAATGCACCTGCTCTGGAAATCAGCTACACTTGTCTGTGAGAAAGGGAGAGCCGTTCTGGCTCATCATTGTTGTGGCACCACTTTTCAGTTTCAGGGTTTTTTTTCCCAAAGGTGAAGAGCAGTATTTCTTTTTGCAGATAATCTCTGTAAAAGCCTGCACTGTGGAATCCCATTGAGCAGATGAAATATTACGTGTGATAACCTGGAAGCCTGTAAGTCCACTCTTCTGACAGAAGTATGTTCTTTTTTTATGTAATGAATACCTCTGCTCCTCATGCATCCAATGAGCATAGAGGAAAGGAGTACAGCAATATAGTTTCCATATATACAAACCACCATACCATAGCAGATAAAATGGATGACAGTCCAGAGCATACACTAATATTTGATATTTTGTAGAACAATTAAAACAATGTTTACAAACATCAACATGTACCACACGCTTACGTACATGCCAGAACTGAAAATCAAATCTATTGATGTTGCTGGGTTCAATCAGGTACCTGACATTGCTAGCTGCAGAGACAAAAACCCATTAAGCTTTCACCAATTTCGAAATCAGAAGTGCTTTGAATTCTAATTTGACAGGATGAAACACCACTCTCATAATTCATTAAAGTCCAGACGACTGGAAAAGTGGTAGACATAGTGCAAAACCACAAAGATCTCTGAATTTAAAATGCCTTTGATCAGCTAATCTTCTGGACAAGGATATGTTTGGAAGCAGCATCTCTTCAAACTTGCTGTTATTTCTTTCCACAACTAGAGATACCAACTGGTAAAATATTGTGTTGCTAATGATCTGCCTCAGTGTAATCACACATACTGGATATTACAATGGCAGTACATGTTCTTAATGCTGGCAGTCATAAAACAAACTGAAACTGAATGGAGGGCTGTTTGAGAAAATCATCACCTCCTGAATTTGTGACAGAAGATATCAGATCTATCAGCTGAAGTATAAAATAGTAAAACCTCCCCCCCTCCAGAATACAAGCTTCCTTCTCCAAATTCTAGAGCACTTTACTTAGCTCTCCTACATGAAACATACAAAACTCTGTAACTGCCTAAGGAGATTTTTGAAGGCATGGAAAATACAAGATTAACTATGGATTGCGAGGTGAAAGCAGAAATGTTCTGCCCTGGGTAAAAAGCCCCACTCATTACTGTAACAGGCTAAATCTGTTCTGAGGGGGTAAGTGCGTATGCAAAGGCAGGAGTCATTCTTGAGGGTCCAGGTTTATTTAAAACTCTTATTTAAAACTCTACTGTCAAATTTCATGTCTGTAATTCAGCATGTGTCTTTTGCGAGATTAAAAAAATCTTTAAAGCAAGATTAGCATTAGGTGCATAAGAATCCTATTCAACTTCCTATTTAAGTATATTTCTCTTAGCTGTAGGATGCAAAGCAGATGTGTCTGCTGAGGGATTTTGGCTGAACTTAAGTTTCTGTAACTGATGATTCAAGGCCGCTCCAAGAAAGAGATAAAACCAAAATGGTGCACAACTTTTGAATCTGTTCTTCATTAAAAGATCTGAACTGAGACTTTTGAACATACCTGAGAACAGTTATAGACATAATTTAAAAATGAAGTTACGGGTGAAAAAAGCCACATCTACAGATGAGAGTGATATCAGGCTGCAAGAAAAGAGATGCAGTCCCTGAAATTACAGGATTTACTTTCATTCAGTTATGTGCTCTTCCTTAACAACTAAAGAGCATAGCAGAAACAAAGAAACAGAAGTGAGATTCCTATCACTCCACTTACTGCATGTTTGAGAAAGTGAGAAAGGGGTTCTAGCCCTTGCAAACCTTGGAAGGAAAGTCACAGAATGAGAGACTCCATGGTGCCTGTTCCATCTCTCTTTTTCAAAAATGTTCAGAGAGGAAGCCATCTCCTGCTCTGACAACAAGAAGTACACCACAGCAAAGGGAAGCACCTCATTATGGTGTGGTGCCAAATTTGCAGAAGTTCTTGGCCCTGCAAACAGTGCATTGCTTCTTTAAAATTAAGTTATTCATGATTATTAAAAAAACTTAATCTAAATAAGTGGTGATCTGGTTTTAAGCTGATTTAGAAAAATCTGCACCACGATGAACAAAAATACATCACTGTTTCTCTAACTGTAGTCAATACATATTTAATAAACCAATTTTAGAGCAAAATACGTATAAATCACTTATTTATACCCCACAAAACAGTACACCAGTTTAAATGCTTTTGTGTACAACACCATCTTAAAAAATCAGAAATAATTATGCAGTAGAAACACCTTTGGTATATTTTACAATAAAATGCAAAAATTAGGAATCTCATTAAATAAGAAATGTAAGGGTACTAGGGCCCTTTTGCTAGTAGAAAGAAGTAACAAATACAAGGCAAATGGTGTATTTATTTGCAAGTATGTTTTGATGAATAAATGTGTATGATCTATTGAGGAAAAAAAAAGCTACAAATGTAAAGAAAATTAAAACCAAGTACATAAAATTAAACTTCTTGGCCTTCTGAGTTAAATTATTTGAATTAGTTACTTTACACTGTTTAAATCAGACCACTGTCCTTCCACAGTATGCACCAGCACCAGCTGTAAAGAAATGTGTACAAAAAAACGGAGGAGTCTCCTCTGGTCAAAATTCACCAGGCATTATTAGGAATTCATTATAGGGGTCAAGGCAAAAATGATACTGGGAGGACTAAGAACTGATTAATCAGGATTAGGTTTTATTTTTACTTCATGGCAAAGTATCTTGCATCCAGGATGCACAGAATTCAGAATCACACACTCATCTACTTTCCTCCCTGTTTTTTTCTGAATACTGAATGTGTATTAAACATTCACACACAGAACATGTATTAAGACATGCAACTGTCAGTGACTATGCCACCATCAGATCTGTCTGTGGTGGCAACACTGGTGCTTTTGTGAAACTTGCAATATTGTAGGCTAAACCATCACCACTGGTCATAGTAACAGGAGGTTAGTCTATTGTTCCCTAGATGACTTATGAATTTCTTTACTGCAGTAAGTGGCTTATCTAAGGTCCTTAAGATGTTGCCTCAAGGAACTGACAGTATTTGTGTTTAGGTTAGTCCCTGTGTCACTCCAGCAAGCTGGTATCTGCCCTGCATAGGGACTAATGGGAGTCATATATGAATTGGTATATGAATGAAAGACTTCAAAAGCTTCAGACAGAAACTAGAACTCAATCTTTTATCCTGTGAGCCTGATTAGAGTTGTTTGGCCTTCTCTAAACTCTAATGTCTAATAAATTTTCTGAAATTACATCTTCCTGGAAAAGAGTGTGCAAATATTATATAATTACTGATCTGCAATGGAGCTCCCTCCAGGAGAGACAAAGCCATGCATGTGATCATCAGTGAGGGGAACTAACTGTTCCAATCACACACATAAACAAAAATGATGCCCTAGCCACCTCAATAAAAGGAGCAAAACTCTTAAGGTAAATAAGCAAACAGGATTTAATTGATCTTACTGAGCCCAGTAAGGAATGACTGCAGACATTCCTTGTCTTTCAAGCCTCAGATGAAGAAGAGAGTAAAAAAGAATGAAGGGGTAAAGGTAGAAGTACAGACATCTCCCTGCCACCCCCAAATTGCTCATACATATACATCCACAGTGGAATTCGCAGACACGTTAAACACAATGCTTTTACCCCCTCTGAATTATCAGTATTTTTAGATGGCAAATAACGAATTGAATTTATTATTGTTTAATATAAAACCCAGTATGATTCAAGTGCTTCAATATTCACTCAGCAGGAATTATCTGAGACAAATATAAAAGAATAAATTAAAATTAAAACAGTATTAAAAACTCCTTTAGAAAATTTTCAGTTTTCACCTGACCAGAACAACAAAACTCACTGGATAATCCGGTAAGGAAAACAGCATAATCTTAGCAGTGAGGACTATTTCAGTTAATAGATGCACACTGAATATCTAATACAAACCAACATTCCAACAGAAGAATGCCTCAAATTTTTTAGTTTAAGCATATTCAGTCATATTCTAAATACTCTCGGACATGACATCTGAAGATGAGATTTAAGAGAAGTCCTGGACTTTCAACTAAACAAGATATTCAGGTTGCTACAGATTGAAGCCAACAAACATCACAGAATAAAGCCTATATAGTTGTTCTCCACAGACCTTCACAGCTCTTTCCAGCAACGAATATTAAGAGATCGCTGAATAATTCCAAGTAGACTGGTGAGCTTACACTGTGTGGCTAAAAAAAGGCACAAATACAGGAAGTAATTAAAAAAGTAATGTATAATGGTCTAATTGTTACTGTATGGTCTCATTTCTACCCTTGTTTTTTCACACATCATTCTCACAACTGTTATCTGTAAGACCAGCTTTGAAGCATTATTGAACCAGTGTAAAAGAAATTGCAAGCAACTCTGATTGCATGCAATACACCTAAGCTAAAGCTTGTGCACTGAAGCGGCTACATTACTGTTTCTACACAGATGGAGACTGTTGTGTAGATGAATGATCAGGTAAAATTCCTTGGGGAGTTAATGCAGCCTTAGCCAAAAATGATAGATATCAAAAGTGCTACCAGTTCCTTTAGTAAACAGTTTACCTCTTTCTAGTTCACAGTATTTCATGCCAAAAGAAGAAACATTAGAAATGAAAAATTAAATTAGAAGTACATTACTCATTCAGATTAGAAAAGCCAAATAGACTAAAGTAATCTGAACATGTAAAAATGTAATTTGATGAAGAGTTTCATTGTCATTCTTACTTGAGTTTTAAGTTTTCAATATTTTACACATTTAAATAATTTAATGTTGGTTTGTATCAATGTTGGTATCAGAATAGTATTTGAATCAGGGACTGACGGCTGTGAATAGCTGTTAGTCTAAACAGCTACATATATAAAGTAATTCCCTTAAAATGCTGTTAATAATACAACCAATACAAAACAAGTATTTCAAGGTTTTTAAAGGTTTGTTTTTCTTTTTCCCTTGTCCAAAGGTAAAGGAAATTTATCTAGTGGAGAAACTGTGATTTAGAATAATTCAATTTACCTTACATGCACAGGTCATTTAGTAACTTTAAGGCCATCTTAATACACTTTTAATAAAAACCTGTTGCAAATAGCTTCACCAACTCTACTACATAAATTTACTGGCATTCAACATACCACACGTGTCTTAAAATAATAATCTAATCACTAGATGAACTGTAAAGTTATGAAGAGTTGAAGCCACAGTTACACTGTCTACAGACAAGAGAGTAAGTTAATATCACAGTCCTATACACCAGCTAGTGATTTTATGGCCTTCATCTTGAGGCTCAATTTACTGACCTGCTGCATGCTTTCTCATGACTTCTCCATGCCCTTAAAAAAAATTAAATGCAAAAGGTGAAAGGCGTTACAAGATACATTCTGCCCTTTCTCACATTTTATGTGGAAATTCTTTCTTTGGTGCAGTGTGTGTTAAGTCTCTCTCATACTTCTTGCTCTCCCTGTATCTTCCTATTGTAGAACATTTTTTCTTTCATAATGCAGTTGTAACCATATGCAGAAAAGACCACTGTTTTGTTACACTTGCTTAACATGTTAGAGCCTTAAATTCATATTTGGAGTCCTGGGTAACTCAAATACTAGCTACAGAATATTATATTCAATTGCAAAAAGATTTGGGCTATTTTCTGCATGACATGGCAGCCAATTTCTTCTTTTAGCTTTTTCTTTTTTAAAATAAATTTCTTTCAAATTATTTTCAATAACAAAACTGAGTATTTGACAATGTATCAACTTTAAAATGGTGTCTCACATAAAATTAAAAAATACATCTGTAAAACCTGGTCCTACATCACAGCATAACAGTGACAATAAAGTTGCTCAGCATGGGTAAGACCAACACTGAAGTATCTTCTAAAGATATCAAAACTGAACTTAAAAGTCTGAGGAATGTAGAGTTCAGTCCCAAACACAATTATGACTAAATTAACATAATCTTAAAGGACATCTTCATAATAAACAGTCTTCTCTCACATACACTTATGGAAAGTGTTGACAGAACAGCCAAACTTTACTCAAGTAACAAGATACATTTGCTTGCCTCCATTCAAGTCTTTGCAGATGCAAGGCTGAAGTAATTAATCCATACAATACTGTCACAACAGTGTCAAGAATGCTGTTATCTTAAATTGACATAATCTTCTGAAGGACCTAAGGATTAAATTGCAATTAAAACGTGACACTCCATGTGACCACTTTGTTGAATTTCCTTTGAACTTGAGGTACCTCTTCTAAACTCTACAGAATATGGTGTAAAGAATGTTGCAGAGCTCAAAAGCACATACTATAGCACTTTTTCTAGAATTCTTACTGACAGATGTAGTGTTTTATCACAGATACCAAATTCTCCTTTAGTGGGTAACTCTTGAAATTAATACCTTATTTATCAATAGATCTCTCAATTCTAACACTTCCTTATGATTTCTGCTATTACCTCTGTAAAACAAGAGCATCAAGAAAACTGGATGAAAAATGTAAATGTTATTTTATATTATTGATCTCCCTACCTGTAGAATTTTACATTAGAACCAAACATTTCAAGTATCATGTTTTATTTGTGAAAACAGCAACTCAGATTACTAATAACTCACAGGTCAACTTTTAAAATTTCTATCAAAGTATAAGCCCAACTCATATGATCTCAGATAATTTAGGATAGTTATTTGTTTTCGAGGATATTCTCTTTCTCCAAAGGGCGGTAAAGAAGTTTTAAACTACCATGATATACAATTAAATCTGCATTACTCCTGAATTTACAAACATTCTGAAATACATTTATTCAAAGCAAGACCTACAAGGAGATCCTCAAAAGCAGCCTCTGCTAATCTTATTTATTTATGTTTCAAAAAAGAAAAGGGGAGGACAACACACAGCAGAGCTGAGATTATCAAAACCCCACTGTGGTCCATTAGCCCTGTTATCTAGCATAAAAGAAACAAAGCAAGGGCAGTAATGTCAACGTCTGCTGATTCTCAATCTCATGCACTGATATAAAAATCCATATTCTAAAAAGAGAAAATATTAAAGCATTCAGCTTCATATATTCTATTAATTTTCTTCTTATCTAAAAGAAACCTATCTCATCTTTCAAACACATTGTACAACAATTAATAAAAATACCAGACTGAACTCTGTGGTGGTTACATGCAAGATTAACCTCTTTCTTGTAGAATTCCTTTATCAGTATCTTTTCCAACAGACAGTTTAAGAGATTACAAATGGATTTAGAAAACAAAACAGAGCATAACTTGAAATGTACACTGCAAATCAGGAAAGCTGTGAATACTGCCAATTGTGCTTTATTTAATTTTTGTTTGCTATTTTGATTCTGTGCAATCATGGAGAAATTAAGAGAATCACTAGAAAGGACAGTGCCTAACTAAAATAGGCTTCCTTGCTAAACTGAGAGACATTTTCATCATAAATTGTAAAATATATCACCAGTACTCATTGACTCCGAGAATCAGTAGGGTTTTCTTCTGGGAGAATAGGGTATTTCTCAGAATAGTGTGAAATTGTAGTGCGTTACTCGTTTTTTAGTGGAGAAACAGAGGAAGACTAGAAAGTCTTCTACAAACTGGAGGATGATTTTGGAAAGGAAGGTGTCTTAAGTAATTTGGTAATGTGACCCAATGACCAACTGGATTTTTGAATATAAGAGGTTAAAGCATTTTAAGATAAGCATATATCCAAAGATGTGATACACAGACACACACATACTTGCATTAGAGTATACACTTCTGTGTTAGAATCATGAAATTATGATACATTTTAAATTTTTTTAAAACCAACCATTTCTTCTTGTTGGCCTACTTTAATTCCTTTTCCAAGAGGCTCCAAAAGCATCTCTGCTTCAGACTCCAGTGCTTTCAACCTAGTTGATGACTAGTTTCCCACAAGCAAGTGAAGAATGTAATGACTCTTGGGTTCTTGTTAATGCAGCTGGTTCCCATTTGTTGAAAAGCTCCATTCAAACCTCATCTTGTTTGTTTTTATCTACTTCTTACAGGCCACATTCAACAACTGAAACTTTCACTTCTTACACCAACTCCATTTTCTTGTATTACACCTACTGGAGTGCAATGAAGTCACTCCTGATTTCCAGCCACATAGCTCAGGGCTTGCCCACACAAGAAAGTTAGACCAATTTTGCTTAAACTTGCCTGTACCTCAATTTGGAAAATCCTTTCTAAAACAATTTATTTTAATTGAAAGTTGACTTATGTTTTTGTTTTCTTCCCCCCTCCCCCGAGGAACTGACTCAAGCTCAACAGACATAAACCAAGGTATCTATTTGGACTTTTGCATTGATTTAGCTTATTTGGTATAAAAAGCAGACCTGTGCTTTTCAGTCTCTGATGAGAATTAAGATTCACCTCCCCACACATGTCTGCTACTGACCTTCCTTGTTTCTCTGTAAGAGGTGACCAAGCTGTAGTGCACATGTCACTCGTCTGCGTCCATGCTATGCTCAATACTGAACTGAGCCACAGCTTCTAGGTCTCACTGCTCTTATACAGGCAGTACAGTAATTGCCTCCTAGGTACTGTAAAACCTGTGTAAGCACAGTTAGGAACTACTGCAGCCACCACTTGCATTCAACAATAATGAATAGCTTTGCTGCCCCCAGGCATACCTGCACTTCTGGTTCAGGACACAGAAAGACAACAAAGACATGGTGAAGAAGAAAAGGATTAGGGAGATAGCATGCACACATGGAAAGCCAACGTTCTGCTTTGTCTCTACGGGAAGTGAAGGCTCATGATTTGATTGTGTGCAGGACTTCTCTTTTTGGATGTGGCTGAAATCTGAAATTAGAGTAAACTTCTGTGGGTGCATGAAGGCATAGGGAAGGTTAAGTGTGAGCATCGGACTGCAATGCCATCTTGGAAAACAGAAACATGCAGCAGGAAATCTGGGAGAAGAGCCACAGATGAGGCTCTGGTTTTGCATTGTTAAAAAAAGCATGTGACCCTTGATGTCAGAAGTCATGGATGACGATCATATACCCACTAACTAGGTTTGGATACCTCTAATCTGTGCTACCTCACCATCATTTCTGCAAGTGTGTCCTTTTCTGGGTTCTGATATAATAACAGTTTTCTTGCATCTTTGTACCTACTCACCTACTATATATATTTTTTTCTATTCTCCGTCAAAACCATTTTCTTTTCCCCTCTGCTTTTATCTTTAGCATTGATCTAGTATTTAAATTAATACACTTAATGACACAAGCTTGTCATGAGCAGCACATTTTGAATGTTTAAGGGTATCTCACAATGGCTTGTAGAAAATGCACTACAAAATTAAATTACTTATTAGAATAATTTAAGAGTAACTTTCTATTAAATTTTCAAGGTTTAAAAACTGTAAGTTTTCTTTAAACAAAAACTTTATTTGATTTTATACCTTATTTCATATTTGACTCACATATACACACGTACAAACGCAAAATTTCAAAAGCGTTCAGTACAAAGGAAATCAACAGGGAATTTTGTTAAATATTTAAATTTCACTCTGGAGTCTGGTTTGGAAAGGAAAACCTTCTAGAGGCTAAAAGTGACATTTGGAAGTTTATTTCACAATCTATCAAAAAGGATGCCATATTCCATGGCACCCATGTGTACACACATAGACAGATTATTATGTACACTGTTTTATCATGTATATGATAGATCACATACATAAACCTGACAACACTGGGCCTACACAAGTATATATCTCTATTAAAAAATAGATTATAAAAAAAATAGTATTAATTGCACATTATACCTATATGAACATCTTTTTATACATTATGTATAATTTTATATATTATGGATATTAATACACATGTAGAATACATATAACTAATATTTTATATACATATGTAATCTATAAATATATGTAGAAAACCTACCCAAACTATCCAAATTAATACTATAAAACAATGGAAAGAAGTTGAACTGGTAGTCAAGATTACTGTTACATGTATTCAAATGTTCATATGACCTGGAACTGAATTAACTGGTAAAATTAACTTCTGTGGCCAAAACTAATCGAAGTTGCCACATAATTAAGGTGTGAAAATAATGGAAAAACAGTCCTACCCTTTCAAAAACAAAGCAAAGAGAAAAATCATCCCCCCCTGTTGTGTGTCACTGGCACAACTTCATTGACAATAATGCATGGATCAGCGCGTACCAATTTCATGAATCTGTGGCACAAATTTTTTTATGTGACGACACTGGGTCTACAAAAGCAGATCTCTACCAATGAGACATTTCAAAGATAAAAATCTCAGTCTTGATTTGAGCCCCGATCTTCAAACTGTTCAGATTCTGAATACCAGCTTCAATGAAGGAGGATTATACTTGGCCTTCTGCCACCCTCCTCTGCAGCCACAGCATCAAAGTGTGCCTAAAGCGGGAACAGGAGGGAAACTTGATTGAATTATGCACTACTCCAGTTCTGCCAGCCTGCTGGACAGCTCTGTGCATACGCATCACCTGATAAGGTAGCTCCATCTCTGGGGTTGCCACTTTGAAGCTAAAATTAAGCATATATATCTATTGTTCTCTTGAACATCCACATACAAGGACCCTTAAACTGGATTCTAAATAAATACAATAGATAAGTATGTCAGATAATCCAATAAAAACCTACATTCATAAACCCATCATTAGTGTTGTTTTCACCTTCCTGTGACAAGACATGCTTATGCTTACCTCAATTTAGCACCTATGCTTATATCTGTTATCAGTTGCTGAGGTCAATGAAATATGCAATAAGCATAAAATAAACTGCTTTTTTAACTCTGTTTTTTGCAGGATTATAATTATCCTTTTATATTATGCTGCTTTGAATACAAGGTAGCTAGATTTTGAAGAAATGCATTCTAAAATAATTCTGATCATATAGAAACTATTCTTCCCAATTTTCCTCCATCCTCCCACATAAAACTCAAAAATAACTATAGTTCACACAGCAGATGCAGAATGAGAGCTTTTAGAAACAGACCATGTACCGTCATTTTTAAACATAGCTGAGACTCTGGATTAGTAATATGGGCTGTTTCCAGTTCTACCAAAGGCTCCTTATATGATCCTGCGTATGTGATTATTTTATCTGTTCAATTACTCATGTATAGATGGTACACAAATCAAGTTATTGTTCAATGAGTGTTGTAAGGATTGAACAACATCTGTGAAGACTACTAAAACATTCAAGAAGGCAAACAAGTTATGAAGCAGTGGTGGCCAGAACAC
>NW_020799145.1:366674-383767 GCF_003259725.1 Athene cunicularia
CGGCAGTGAGATGGCCGCCCGGCCCCACCCGGCCCTCAGCCGCGGTCCCGGCCCCCGCCCTCCGCCTGTCCCGGGCTCGCACCCGGAGGCGCGCTTGTCCCTGCCGGGTCCCTGCTCTCGCGCGGCCCTCCGCTGCCCGGGCACTGCCTCCCACAGTGATTCCCTTGAGGACTTGGGGGGACATTTGCCCTCCTCGGATGCGCCTTTTCTCCCGACCCAACACCACATCCCTCAGAGAGGCTCAAAGGGCCACCAGCCCTTCGGACAGCACCCACCGTCCCCACAGGGAGTGCTTTTCCCTCCCCAGCAGTACCTGTCCCTCTGCCACACAGCACAAGCCTGCCCCTCACAGGGCCCCTTCCCTCTGGGACCCGCAGACTCCCCAAGCCAGGCTCCTCTCCCCCACACACTCCAATGGGAGCTGCAGTGTCTTCACAGGAGGTGGCTGACACACATGTCAAAAACCGTAAAAATGAAAAATGAGCCTAAGGGCTAGGCAACAGAGATACAGCACCCTGGAGTGCGTCTTGAGTAGGCAACACACATGCATAGCCAGGGTCTTCCCAGAATTCTCTAGGAGTGAACGGATTGAGAGCAGCCCTGCGGAGAAGGACTTGGGGCTACTGGCGGATGTAAAAATTCGACATGAGCTGACAATGTGCACTTGAATCCCAGAAAGGCAACCATCTCCTGGGTTGCACCAAAAAAAACCGTGGCCAGTAGGTTGACTCTCCCCTCTACGCAGGTCTCATGAGACACCTCTTGGAGTACTGAGTCCAGCTCTGGGGTCCCCAGCACAGGAAAGTCACGGACCTGTTTAAGCAGATCCAGAGGACAGCCAAAAATTTATCAGAAGGATGGAACACCTCTCCTACGGAGAGAGGCTGTGATTGAGGTTGTTGAGCCGGGAGAAGACTCTGGGGAGACCTTATTGAGGCCTTTCAATAGTTAAAGCGGCTTACAGGAAAGATGGAGACAGACTTTGCCAGAGCTGATAGTGACAGAACAAGGGACAATGGTTTTAAACTGAAAGAAAGGAGGATTAGGTTAGATATAAGGAAGAAATTTTGTATGGTGAGGGTAGAACAAGTTGCCCAGAGAAGTTGTGGATGCCCCATCACTACAAGTGTTTAAGGTCAGCTTGGACAGAGGTTTGAGCAACCAGATCTAGTGGAAGACATTCCTGCCCATGGCAGGGGGGATACACTAGCTGATCCTTAAAGATCCCTTCCAACCCAAACCATTCAGTGGTTCTCTGTTTCTATGACTTATGTGGCCAGCTGTCCTGGCAAGAAGACCACTGCACACTCATTCATGGCTGCAGGTACCCCAACAACTTACAGCAATGATCTGTACTTGCACTGCAATCCTAACTCTTTGACAGCAAGCATTAAGTACTTTCTTATTAAACAAAGAAAGCTAAACATTTTCACCCAATTTCTAAAGTTTACAGAGCATTTAGAAAAGCTTGGTAATTTGGTAACTTGGTAACCTGGGCACTTTCTTCACCCAGACAGTCCTCTCTGCCTCTTAGGCATGCACATACCCTTCCCATCCCCCTGCATACTACCATGATTTCACAATAACCAAAATTCATTGACACTGTCTTCCAGAAAGAGAATGCTTTCCCAGCCACTTGTCTAAGCACCATAATGTTGCTGTGTTACACCAGCTCTAGCATTGCACCAGGCTACTACCACTTTTTAAAAACATTATAATATGTTTTAAATGTTATTTTCTAGTCCTCTTTGTTGCAGAGGAAAACTTGAAAACACAACTGGACTGAATGAAGTTTATGCCCGTAACAAGTCTGTCATCTATTATTCCAGCAGTTATGCCAATTTGATTTTCATGGTGCCAGTCTGATGATCTTGCAAGTACTAATGCTTCAGTACTATATCTAAATCTCCTTGTGCTGAAAGATCTATATATGCCCATTCAAAAGGCTGCTTCCCCCTATTAAAAGGCCTACTCACACAATCCAATAAAATACCTGTTATTTTTCCCATGTTATCTTACTGCATAACATTCAGAGCAGATTGCATTGTAGTTCTAGACTTCATTTAGTTATGTTACACTGATTTATAGCTTAATACTTATATCTTGCAACAATCACTGTATATCCATAACCTCACAATAAAACCCAGCCTCTCAGCTAACATGTAAGTAGGTACGTGGAGCTATGTCTTCCAGTTCAGCCTTCTCTAGAACAGAGACCTAAGTTCTATAACTTACCTCCGGCTTTGGGGCTCTGCATACCAACCATAGCTACAGCAGGCAAGATGTTGTGGCTGGGAAAAAGGACTTAAGAGCCAAATTCTTGAGTCTCGTATTGAAAACATGAAACTTGACAGGTCAGAGTAAAAGCTCCTGGTAGAAACTTTTTTTACTTGTTTAATAATATTTTATTATATTAAAAAAACCCAAATTTTTCAATCAAAAAGAGTTTAAACAGTATGGCAATAAAAATGCATTTACAGTATATTTGCACATTATAGACTCTATGCTTTATATGGTGATAGGTGGCAAACATTTACAAGGTGTAAGAGAAATGGACCCATTTAAATTTTTCACTTTCCACATTTAATGCACAAAACCCAAGATAGAAATCTAAATAAACACTGCAAATAGAGCAGCTACGTTGAATCCAGGGAACCACAGCTTTCATGCTTCTGTACTTCATTCACAAAATACACCTATCTGAATTTCCTATGGCATCAGCTGAATGCTGGCCTGCTTTCCTCCTGACACAATGCTGTATGATTCTGATGTTTGCCCAAATGGCCAGTCCTCTGCTATTCTTTTCCTAACAGTTTTCAGCCTGTCGGTCAGCTGCAGTCAAATCTGACAGATGGAGGACTCCAAAAGATAATGAAGTTCACGTCTTGCAAAAACAGCAGGGAGCCAGGTAGAGGAGATGAACTGTACTAACAAGAAAAGGTTGGAAGGGGTAGAATGAAGGAATAGTATCCTATGATAGTATGTTTGTTATTCTGCCAGTTTATCAGTACCAACTTGTTGGCTGGTCCATCCCACATATGTAATTTAAAATGAGACTTATAAAACAGTTTCTGGTCCTGCTGTTGGTCCAAAGATGTGTGAAGAAGTTCATGGTGACACAGAGAGTTTAGTGGGTAAAGGGGGGAACTAAAAATACCCAAGTTATGGTGCATGTAATCCCTATCCATGAACTGATTTGTCAGCTAGAGAGCCAAGGAGTCATAAACAAGACATGCTCCCCTTCTAAGAGCCCCATAGGGCCAGTGTGAAAGTCTAATGGAGAGTGGAGATTGACAGTGGACTATCGTGGCCTGAATGAAGTCACGCCACTGCTGAGTGCTGCTGTGCCAGACATGTTGGAACTGCATTATGAACTGGAGTTGACGGTGGCCAAGTGGTCTGCCACGATTGATATTGCCAACACATTTTTCTCCATTCCTCTGGCAGCAGAGTTCAGGCCACAGTTTGCTTTTACCTGGAGGGGTGTGCAATATACCTGGAATCGACTGCCCCAGGGGTGGAAACACATTTGCCCCACCATTTGCCATGGACTGATCCATGCTGCACTGGAACAAGGTGAAGCCTCAGAACATTTACAGTACATTGATGACATCATTATATGGTGTAATACAGCAGAAGAAGTTTTTAGGAAAGGGGAGAAAATAATCCAAATCCTTCTGAGAGCTGGTTTTGCCATAAAGTGTAGTAAAGTCAAGGGACCTGCACAAGAGATGCAGTTCTTAGGAGTAAAATGGCAAGATGGACGTTGTCAGATTCCAATGGAGGTGATTAATAAAATAAAAGCTATGTCCCCAACAACTAACAGAAAAAAACACAAGCTTTCTTGGGTGTTGTAGGTTTCTGGAGACAGCACAGTCCAAATTACAGTCAGACTGTCAGCCCTCTCTATCAAGTGACTTGGAAAAAGAATGATTTTGTATGGGGCCCAGAGCAGCGACAGGCTTTTGAACAAATAAATCAGGAAACAGTTCATGCAGTAGCCTCGGGCCAGTTCGGATAGGGCAAGATGTTAAAAATGTGCTCTACACTGCAACAGGGAAGAATGGCCCCACCTGGAGTGTCTGGCAGAGAGCACCAGGGGAGACTCGGCGTTGACCCCTGGGTTTTGGAGTCAGGGATACAGAGGATCAGAAGACTGCTACGCTCCAACTGAAAAGGAGATACTGGCAGCATATGAAGGCATTCGAGCTGCTTCAGAAGTGATTGGGACTGAAGCACAGCTCCTCCTGGCACCCCGACTGCCAGTGCTGGGCTGGATGTTCAAAGGGAGTGCCCCCTCTACACACCGTGCAACTGATGCCTCATGGAGTAAATGGGTTACATTAATCACACAAGGGGTCGAATAGGGAGCCCCAGCCGTCTGGGAATATTGGAAGTGATCACAACTTGGCTAGAAAGCAAAGATTTTGGAATGGCACCGGAGGAAGAGGTAGCACATGCTGAAGAGGCCCCACCATATAATAAACTACTGGATATCTAGAAGCGATATACCCTGTTTACCGATGGGTCCTGTCGCATTGTGAGGAAAAGCTGAAGTTGGAAGGCAGCTGTGTGGAGCCTCACACGATGGGTTTCTGAAGCTGCTGAAGGAGAAGGTGAATCGAGTCAGTTCACAGGGGTGAAATCTGTCCAGTTGGCCTTGGATATCGCTGAGCGAGAAAAGTGGCCGGTGCTCTACCTCTGTACTGACTCATGGATGGTGGCAAATGCCCTGTGGGGGTGGTTACAGCAGTGGAAATGGAGCAACTGGCAGTGCAGAGGCAAACCCATCTGGGCTGCTGAATTATGGCAAGATATTGCTGCTCGCGTAGAGAATCTGGTTGTGAAAGTACACCATGTAGACACTCACGTACCCAAGAGCCGGGCCACTAAAGAACATCAGGACAACCAACAGGCGGATCAGGCTGCCAAGATTAAGGTGTCCCAAGTAGATCTGGACTGCCAACATAAGCGTGAACAATTTCTGCCTCACTGGGACCATGACTCCTCAGGCCATCAGGGAAGAGATGTGACATACAGATGGGCTCGTGACCAAGGGGTGGACTTAACCATGGATGCTATTGCACAGGTAATCCATGAATGTGAGACATGTGCTATGATCAAGCAAGCCAAATGGTTAAAGCCCATGTGGTATGGAGGATGATGGTCAAAATATAAATATGGGGAGGCCTGGCAGATTGATTATATCATGCTCCCACAAACTCGGCATGGCAAACACTATGTGCTTACAATGGTGGAAGCAGCCACTGGATGGTTGGAAACTCATGCTGTGTCCCATGCCACTGCCCAGAACACCATTGTAGGCCCTGAGGAGAAAGTCTAAAGGCAGCATGGCATGCCAGAAAGGATTGGGTCAGATAATGGGACACACTTCCACCTCATAGACACCTGGGCCAAAGAACATGGCACTGAGTGGATATATCACATTCCCTGCCATGCACCAGCCTCTGGGAAAACTGAGAGATACAACGAGTAGCTAAATAGAAACTACACTGAGAGCAATGGGTGGTGGAACTCTCAAATACTGGGATGTGCATTTAGCAAAAGCCACCTGGTTAGTCAGTCCCAGAGGCTGTGCCAAGCAAGCTGGCCCTGCTCAATCTAACCTCCTACATTCTGTGGTTAGGGATAAAGCCCCCAGAGTGAGCATTAGGAATGTGTTGGGGAAGACCATCTGGGTTACTCCTGCAGTGGGTAAAGGTAAACCCATGAGTGGGATTACTTTTGCCCAAGGACCTGAGTGCACTTGGTGGATAATGCGGAAGGATGGAGAAGTCTGATGTGTGCCTCAGGGAGATTTGATTTTAGGTGAGAATAGCCAATGAGCTGGACTATCAAATAACCCTGTTGTTGCAATTGGTGCCTCGCAAAATCCCCGTGCCACATCCAAAGCCTCCTGCTCCACCGACTGAGCCAACTCTGCCTCAATCCTCAGTCTTATAGACTGTCATAACAGATGCAACCCAAAGTTATGGACTAAATGAACTCAGCAAATATTGTGAAAGGATGGCCCATAGACTAAGGGAATGATATCTGTGAGACCTGGGAAAAAAAAAAAAAGAAAAAAAAAAGAAAAGAAAAAAGGGTGTGGTGATTCCTTAAGATGTATTTGAAACCTAAGCATAACGTCTATGGTATGGAGTAAGAGATGGATACTGTCCCGGTTTCGACCAGGATGGAGTCAATTTTAATTGGAGTATTTCACACCATGTGATGTCATGCCCAGGTAGCTGCTCTCTCTCTCTCTCTCTCTCTCTTGGCTTTTTGCTGGGGATTTTGCATGTGTGCCATCTGCTCATCAGGCTGTGTTGTTGCTGTGGGGGCAGTTGCCGCTCCCAGTAAGCCACCATTGCGTTTTACCCATTTTCTTTTTGAACTCACTATTGTTACTGTTGTTCTCTTGTTATATTTAGTAAATTCTTTCTTTTTACTCAACCCACGAATTCTCTTCTTTTGTCCCTCCCCTATTTTACCAGAGGGAGGAGGGGGAGGTGAACAGCTGGACACGTGGGCTCTGGCTGCTGACTGAGTTCAAACCTCCATACTTGCAAACAATCACTTAAGTGAGTTTTGGTTTGTTGAATAGAGAAATAGGAAAAAACCTGAGGTGTTCTATGGATGGTGGTAATGTGTCCTGTGATTGCTCCAGTTTTTCTGTCTTCTCTTTGTAAGTAAGTATAAAGTTACAATTGAATAAAACCTTGTAAAGCTCTTGTGATATTTGTCTGAGTTTGACATTTCAAAACAATAGGTGGAAGAACAGTTACTGTCCAATTTATAGCAGTGACATGTCAACTTAGATGGTCATGGACCATATTTAAATGTTAATATTGCTATCAAAGTCAGGGGAAACCCAAAACTGTGATTCTCCATCATCTAGTACCTGTGATGTTTATTCTTGCTTTATGTTGGTAGATTTGTTAGAGTATTAGCAGTTCCTGTGGTCCCTAAACAAGAAATGACTGAGATGAAGAAACCTAGGAAAAAATGAGCCTCTGACAGAAATCTGCTGTTCTAAAAAGGGAGAACAAATTGCAGACATATTTGCATTAATACATTATTTTTAAGGCAGTAAGAAGAATAAGATGGATGGATAGATGGATGAATGGATGGATGGATGGATGGATGGATGGATGGATGGATGGATGGATGGATGGGCGGGCAGACAGAAGGAAGGAAGGAAGATTTAAGTAGTTAATGAAATGTATACTGGTGTACAGTTAATTACTGGATTTTTTCAACAAAATGCAGTTTATATCTTTTGGAAGCATTAGATGTGAGAACAAAGTAAGATGAATAACTTGGCAAAGACCTGGTCAGTAACTGTGAGAAACACACAATTAACTGGGTGTGCTGCTCAGACAGAAATATCACATATTACTTCATTTAACAGAGAAGATTAATTAATTTCATAAACAAAATTTTCCACTGACCTTCAGTATGTGCAAAATTACTGACTTAACTATTTCCTGGTCTACAAGAACATAAAAATACCACTGCCATTTTACCTATCCAAAGAGTATTTCTTTATAGTGAAGTTATGAACAATCTCTCTTAAGCTGGGTACTGGAAGAACTCACTGTTAAAAGAAATTACATATGAACTTCTTATATTTGGGTTACTGCTTGTGAGAATTTGATCCACGTTTTTCTAAGTTGAAAATATTTTTTTCAACTACATACAGTCAAGATGGTGTTTAGTGTTAGCTGTTGAGATATATCTCAAGTAAGTTTCTATTTCATATCACAACAAAGGAATAAACTGCCTTCCTAAAGGTTTTGATTCACAACTGAAGATAAACTTAGCAGTAGCAACTAAAGCTGTTATTGCCTAAAGCAATCTACACCAGCCATTCCTCTGAGATTAGTCATAGAATGCCAAACACATTTTAGTGGAATTTAAAATATAAATGCACTGTAGTAAAGGTAGAAGTGTATTGATTATAGTGTGTTTAAAATAAATGAAAGATAAACTTTAAGGATCTAATTTCACTGGGAAGGCTGAAGGTCAGGAAGGTTAAAAGCTGATATGTTAAATAAATGAATGGGGAACATGTGTGAAGCAGGCCATCAACATGTAAACCAAGGCTGGTGTCACTTGCAGACATAATAAAAAAATTCATCATCTGTCCAGGTACCATTTTTAACAGAAAACTTCTTCATGAACATTTTCTGTCATCTTCATGTTCTTGGTTGCCCACCCAAGTTTTTTTATTGAACACTGGATCCCGTTTGACTCCTGTTTCATAAAACTATTGGTTGTCCATCTGGAAACAGTGGGAATTAATAGACAGAAGAAATCATTGGAGATCATCTGAAGGAGCTGAGTGAGCTGCACTGGGAATGTTATCTACAGCCATTAGCACTGTGTTTTACAGAAGTTTTCAATTCCTTTCTTCTGAGTGGAGAAGTGGCAGTAGTAGAATCAGCAGAAAATATCTAAGTGCCTACCAGGCAAAGATTTATTACTTGGGGATGAAAAAATTTACAAAGAGTGTTGTAGAGACACAGGCATAGACCACTTCTGTCTTTACAGAGAGTGAAGGCAACAGCAGCAAAGAAGTGGTGAAAGCCCCTCTTCTTTTCAGGGGCAGTGCTGGTAACTACATTGACCAGCTCTGAAGGTCTGTATGTGGTTTATCTCCCAGACAGTGGTGATGGATGAGATCAAAAGAAAAAAAATACCATGAGAGGTTAGAGATTGGCCAAGTTGGGAAAGATGAAAAAAACTTTGTGGAGAAGAACTAGAGAAACAGAGCACTGGAAGAAAGTGAAGGGTTATAAAAGAGAGGAAAAGGATAGTGAGGATATCAGGTAGATATCCAAGGTATGTGAGCAGTGGAGCTGGAAATAAAAAGAACTCAGAGAAAGGGAAGAGAAGGAGGGTTGCCAGCTTTCTTCTCCTCCTTTTAATTTACCAAGTTCTTTCTTAGAATAAAATGTTGTGTAACTTTGTTGCTCATTGATTTAAGTTTTTATGTTTTTATAAATTTACATTTATACAAATTTTATATGTTTTTATAAATTGTTATATCCTAAAGCACCACTTTCCAAATGGTGAGGTGTGGAGTGTACCTGGTGAAGCTGTCTTGGCCCTGTAGAAGCAGTCTGGGTGTGACGAGTGTGCTGGGGAGCCAGGGCAGAGCTGGCTGCAGTGCTGATGCAGGGGCCTGCCTGCCTGGTGAGCCTGGCTGGGTGAGAGTTCTGCCAGCACCAGCGGACAGCTGGCAGGGCAAAGGAGAGGTGGTGACAGGCATGTGAGACTGAATAAGCACTTTGTGATCTACTGCTAATTTTTCAGAGTGTCTTTGGTGAAAAGACTTGGGGAAAGGCTGGCCTAGATGTTGCAGAGGTTATTTTTTGTTTGTGTGATCGTTGGAAGTCCCATGCACAAAGAGTGCGCTGTCTGTGGCATCCAGAGTGATTACCAAATCATTTTAAAAGGGATCAGGAGAAGTTTCAAGGGTCTGGATACAAAGGAGACCCAAAGACACACCTGTATGTGTCCCAAAATGTTCTGATAAAAATATATATTGCAGTATTTTGCCCAAATAATATAATATTTCTTTCTTAAATGTCTGCTTAAAGAGATGGCAATGAATCCTCATCTAGTGAATGAGAAAACATGAAATTCCATCTGTAATCAGGTCAGCTAGATTTGTGCTAGCTTTGACACAGCTGTGATTTCTGTGTGCCTTCTTATACTGTATGCTTAAGAAGAAATACAATTACTGATGCGTTAGGATACATGATCTCAAAGTGCTCAGCCATGATGACACAAAAAGAGAGAAATTGGTTGCTCACATTCCAGCAAGTCATATTTGTAAGAAACTTGATACTAAAAGCCAAAATGATGACATGACAAATGTAAATTGCAAGAAGTCTAAGAACTATATTATGAAACATGTCAGTATTACAAACAAGGTTAGGTTGCTTTTCTCTTCTGTTTTTTGGGGTTTTTTTTTTTTTTTTTTTTTTTTTTTTTTTTTTTTGTGCTTACAGGTATAGAGTATAAATAAGAAATTGTACGTGTTTCATGGTTACAGCTTAAAATATATTACAACATCCAAGTCATATCCAGGTCTAGATAACCAGGAAATTTGTATAGTAAATATAAAATTATGACATTGTCTCTAACTTCATCAAAAACATTGGCAGAATTCTTATGTGGTGCTAGGATTTCAGTTACTGCCCAATGGAGACCAAAAGGCCAAAGACCTATATTTCTCAAGGGCACCAACATTTAAAATATGGGAATATCCACTTATATAATCATGAGGTCAAATATTTAGTAAAATGCTTATGTTTAACTTAAAGAAATTATTCCAAAGGAACTCTGGCTGATTACAGTACTTCTGTGATAGCCACTTTTGAAAAATCTAATAGCATCTCTTGAGCAAGGCATCATCACTATATTTTAAAAAGCATCACTCTTTTTTTTCTCCACAGTAAAAATGGCTGTTGAAACAATAAAGTCAAAGCTAATTTTTTTTTTTTTTAAAAGGAGAATGATGAACATGTTAGGCATGAGAGAAAAAGTTACTCTCTCTCCTTAAGTCCCTGAAAGAAAGAATGAGTAACTGGACTTGTGTTTACTTAGATATTGGAAATTTTTCAAAGGACTAAGATCCCTGGACAGTGTTCCAGTACAAGCTGTAAACATTCTTGCTAAGGAAACATGTTTCAAAAGACATTAACTGACCTTTCCTGGACAAAATATCCCCCTATAAAATATCAGAGATGAGCCTCAAAAAATCTCACTGTTCTAAACAGTCATTAACTGAGCTAAGTTAATTAACAGTCTTTGAGGCATTAAGTTTGTTTGAATGGCAGCAGAGCTCTTGCTTTGGCATGTATTTCTTCACGATCCCTGGAGGCATTCTGACTGCTGGCCAGAGTCATCCTGGAGATTACTGAAGGCATTTATTGCACAACCTTTCTTGTATTCCCCGTTGCAGTTTTGAAAGCAGTAATAATTTCAGTGCTTGTGACCAAATTGTGTCTTATCGCAGATATAAAAGGATGGGTGGAGACTACCTGATGTCATTTTATTCATTTTGTGTATCTCTGGGCATGGAATATTGTCAGTTCTCACTTCCATCTCAAACGTGGAGGAATGGCGAGGACATGATAGCTGTGGTTCTCTCCCTTCTGCCTCTCCAAGCCTGGGCATTGGAAAGGGTACTTCCAGGAAGGCACACAGAGGCTTTCAGAGGTACTTTGTACTGCACCAGGGACATTCCCCTTGGAGATGTGGGAGCTGAGAAAAGGAATGTGCCCCATAAGGGATGAAAGTCAGCTGTCTATTTCTTTCAGTCTTAGCAGCACTGCGTTATTACACTTAATCTATTTTTATACAGAGTCTGTGGCTCTCTTTCATTGGCCTACAATAAAAGCCTCCCATGATCTTCATCCAGTGCTATTTTCTAGTGTTGGTGAAAGGAAAAACAGACAGCCACAGTTGGCAACATTTTATAATTCTGGATTTTTTTCTATTAAAAAATTAATACAAGCATGAAAAACTTAGACACTAAAATCTCTAGTATGAATACTTTCATGGCTGTAAAACCCTATTTCAATTCTCCAAGTTCTTAACAGGTGGTCACTAGTCCCAGAAGGTTCTACATGGAGAAATTCTTTAAGTGCCCCATGATATGTCATATTCAGACTGTGTATTTAGTTTATATGTAGCTCCTTTTGTCATGAAGGGACATCAGATTACTTTGGAGCTTGTAATAATTTTGTAGACCTTAGACTCTGTATCAATTTCCTGCCATTACTGAAAACTCTTTCCCACAGCCTTGAACTGGCAGACTTCTGCCAACCTTCAAATTTTCTTGCAGCCTTTTTTTCACAGTTTAACATTAAATTTTTAAATGCCTCATTTTGGGTTTTGCCTGTTTATCTTGCTCCATGTAAGCCTATGACCAAGTATCGAAATCACATGGATCATTAGTGGTTTCAGTTTGGAAACCATTTCCCTAGACAGCAGCTAGTAGCAGAGCTCGACAACCAACATGCCTATTCCATAAGAAATATTGCATATTAATGAACCTATTTGTTTCCCAATTCTGCACAGGGAGGTGAGCATCCTTTCTGTCAGTCTTCTTTAAATAACATTTATATTCATCAAACATCTTAACTTACCTCGCAATTAAAAAAAATAAAATTACTGAAGTTTCCTCCCGCAAAATATTTATATTATTGCCTGGTTGGAGAAATGTTTCTTTTTGTGTCTGTAAAAGCTATGCTAATGATTTCTTTATAGATATAATTCTTCAAGACTGATTTACTGTGTTTGTCACTGTGCTATATCCCTTCTGAAAAAGACACTCCCCCCCAAACATATAAATTAGAAAAAAAAATATTTATGAAACAGAAAATGTGTTTAGGTGCAATAAGCCAATATAATAGTTTTGTTCATTCCTTTGGTATGCCAGATTTTAGAACTGGTGGACAATACATTTGCTGTCAAGGACAGAAGCATATGGCAGCTCTAGGTGAGAAAAATCTAATTTCTGAATACTCAACAGGATATAATTCCATATAAACAATAATTTGCTTTATTTTCTTTTGGAGATATTTTTCAAATCATAATGTGTCCATATACAGAAAAGTTGAGGTTGGAAGGGACCTCTGGAGGTCATCTGGTCCAACCTTCCTGCTCAAGCAAGACCACATAGATCTGGTTGCCCAGGACCAGGTCCAGATGGCTTTTGATCTGCAAGGATGGAGACTTCACCACATCTCTGGTCAACCTCTGCCAGTGCTCAGTCACTGTCACAGTAAAAAAAAAAAAAAAAAAAAAAAAACGTTCAGGAGGAACTTTCTGTGTTCCTGTCTCTGGTCCTATCACTGGGCACCACTGGAAAGAGATTGGCTCTGTCTTCTATGTACCCTCCCTTCAGGTATTTATATCTATATATAAGATCCTCCTTGAGACTTCTCTTCTCCAGACTGAAGAGTCCCACCTGTCTCAGCCTTTCCTTGTGGGAGAGATGCTTCAGTCCCTTCATCATCTTTGTGATCCTTCATGGGGCTCTCTCCAGTAGTTCATGTCCCTCTTGCAATGGACAGCCCACAGCTGGACACAGTACTCGAAGTGTAGCCTCACCAGTGCTGAGTAGAGGAGAAGGATCACCTCTCTTGACCTGCTGGCAATACTCCTCTAATCCAGCCCAGGATACGTTAGCCGTTGCAGCAAGGGCTCTAAATAACAAATTGTTTTCTTGCACGGTATTTATTAGGGACTTTTTTGTAGAAAAATAACTTTTTTTCAATGTTTAAGATATTCCTTTTGCTATCGCTGTGCTTTTCTCAACAACAATGTGATGGCAGTGATTTTTCTAAAATCAACCATGACAAGTTCTACTTCATTATTTAACCCAAAGTACATAATTTGAGATAATTTCCAAATAATACCCCACGTCTAGTGCATTAGCTTTGTAGTTCAACACAACTAGTATTTCCCAGAACAGAGTTCATGAATGAATTATTACTAAGAAGCACATTGAAATGTTGCCTTTATGTTTATACAATGCTTTGGAAATCTGTGCCATGGGAGGGTGTTGAAGAAAACAGAGATGGAGTAGCATGCTCTTGGGTGTTCATATAGGTAGTGGACTTCTAAGGGCACAGTCTTGCATATTCTCACTCCTCTGGGTGAATTTTACAAATGCAAGTTGTTCTTTTAGCTGCAATGCTATTAAGACAAGCTAGCACAGAAAGTGAGGAGGTTACACAATTGTAATGAACCAAGAGGAGCATCAGTTCTCTGTTCATTTCATCCATGACTCTCTGCAGTGTTGTTGTCAGAAGGGAGGAGAGTTTACAAGGGAAGAATGCTACAAAAAATCTGTCTTTTTGGGGTTTCAATAAATTTTCTAAGGAAGTCAAGTAGTATAAATCGAAATTATACAGATCAAGTAGAATGATGTCATGGCAATAGACAGTGAAGACAGTCCCGGTAAAGTTTGTTGACTCATGTTTATTAACTTGAAGTTGCTTCCATTTTACAGGTGGGGAATCTCAAGTAATAGAGATTCTACCTGATGTCCATTAACCTTTAGTGCATTAGAGTCTACCTGTATTGGGGGCCGTATTTGAGAGAATTAGGGCAAGATATTCTGAGTTGCTGTTAATTTCTATCTTCTGTTTGTTTCAAGCTTGTCTAAATGAAAAATTTTGAAAATGAGTGCCTAGGTGACTTGGCAGCATCACCCAGGAGTTCTTTGGGACAGCTACCAGCCCCACTTTATCATCTCTGAGACCTGTGCTTTATAATCACAAAACTGTGGACTCCTCATTCTTATTTGTCACCAGGTTTCAACCATTGTCCTTTCTTCTTCTAGGGTTGCCCAGTATTTAACAATCACAGTATAACACCTGGCAGATACTACTTGTGTTTACATTTTTGTTCTTCCCCTTCATAACTGAGAGCAGTAAGAGCCTTAACACTTGTATGCCATTTGTCCTTCAGTGGGGCAGCTGATGTACATTCTTCCCTCACTTAGATAAAGAACAGTTTAATGAGATTTGAGTGCTGTTTCTGGTAAGAGGCCAGTGGCTGATTAGTGACCTAGGAGTATACTGACCTCTTCCTTTAACCTGCTTTATATTCACTGCAAGTTGACAGAGCAGTGCAAAGCTTAGAGACAAATATTTAATGGTATTTCCATAATCCCACACCCAATTTTTCACTCACAAGTACCTTTATACATGCAGCAGGCTTACTGAAAATTATTTGATTTCCATAGTCCACCACTGAAACTGAATATGTTAACATAGGTGCTAGCTGTGTAGAGAACCCATACTTCACCTTCTAGAAGTGATCTTTGATTTTACATACTTTGAAGTATTTTTTTTAAATATTTTGATAAATAGTATTATTTTCTTTAACCATTTTTTCTGTAAATGGTTAAGCATGACTTAAAAAAACCTCAACAACTATGTGTTTGGATTTTTCTTTACATGATGGAGCATATCTGTACTGGTATTTATCATATTTGCAAGATAAAAATTCAGAGGAATACCAGAGTCTTTTAAACTCCATTAAACTGATTTTTAGACCTGCCTTGCATCAAGTAATGGATAGAAAAGGGTTACAGCAGAATACATCTATAAAAATTCTACAGTAAATCAAACTCTGCTGGAATGTAACAGTTGCTGCCTTCGTGAGTGTCAATGCTATTTGCTGATGCAGCTTAGTGCAGTTGAACCACCACAAGGGAGACATTTCAAGAGCTCGGTGTTCAAGCATCTCTTGGATGAAATCCATAAAAGAGCAGACATGAACTGAGTAATAAATCCTGTAGACATATATGCTGGTGCCGTGAAATGGTATCAGTAATCCTATCCACAGTTGCAATTAAAGAATCACAGAAGAAGTCTACCAGTATTTTTCCTTTTAATAAAAAAACTAATCATGAAAGCAACATTAAGAGATGATAGAAATTTTTATATAAATGTGGTGTTCTAATTCCAGTTATTAATATTTTATAATGGTGAAATATATGACTGCCTTTCTTTCTGTTAAAGCTGAAACGTAAAAAATATGCCAATAAAGTCCAGGCCCTTAGGCTTTTTATTCGCAAAGAGGCAGGCATGAAAGATTCTGCATATATCCAGTAATGTGCTGGCATTCTTAAATTCCATAGATGTGTATAACAGCTGGTTGTATATGCTTGAACATCTCAAGACAGCTTATGACACTGCAGATTGAAGGCTCCTAACTCATTAAAATCTACAGAAGACTTCCAGTCTTAAATAACTAGGAAGTTGCAGCCTGCTTTTTGCAAGGCCATGAGTCAAAATACACTGAGGACATGGTTTTCTGGACTGGACATAATAATGGACAAATAATTCTAATTACCAGGATGTTACAGATGCAAATCCGTCCTGAACCACCTGTGACTCTCTTGGTGTCTCCTAGGACTTCTGAGGTTGCTCTGACGGCTGTTGTCTTTGACAGAGTACTTCCTAATCATCACATCTGAGTGATAGAAGTTATGTTGACATAGGTGCTAGCTGTGTAGAGAACCCATACTTCACAGTTGGCTTTGTTAAAGTTGTTGGAGGAATGTTGGAGGAGGGGAAAATCAAGATAAAGACATATTTGAAATTCATTTGGGAGTGGACAGGGTAACAACAGCAAAACCCCTACACCAGGAGTACTTGGTACAGTCAGCACAAGATCTTTTTAAACTAGTTGAAGAATTTGAGTTTTACTAATCTTTTCACACTTTGCTCTATTTATGATGAAATCCACACTAAAATGTATCATGATTTAAATACATGTAGGCCAACAGTTGTTATCTTGACTTAATAATAGTTTTTTGTGAAATCTGATTAATTTTAAATTTGTAACACACCTACATTTCACAGGAGTAATCGCATAATCCAGATAATCTGAAGTTAATCGGTTGATGACCCTAACCCAGACTGCACTGTGTTGTATTCTGTATTCCTGTTCATTGATTAAGCTATTTTTAACTAGTTTAAGAAAACGGTCTTTACTATAAATAAAAAGGTACAGCTCCCCATCCTAACTGTAAAAAAATAGATTTATACTAATAATTAATTAATGAAATAAAGTCTGAAAGTAGTCCATCAGAAAGGCCAGATGACAGCAACACAACTATATTGTCTTTTATTTATAATGGGACCCCTTGTCCCATTTCCTCCGTTGAAGAATGCCATACTTATACAGCATACTTTTTTGCTACTTACTAGTACTTTTACTTTGTGAGTAGGTGAAGAGAATGTTTGGCAATAGGATAAGAAACAACTTCATGTTTTCAAACATTCATTTAGATCAACACATACAAACACATTAGCCTAATGTCTTGGATACCTTTTAGCTCCTAAGATTAAAATGGCTGACATTTACTTTTTAAAACTAACTTTATAGTCAGTATTTAGAAACATTAACACATTAAAAAATGTTAAGTAAGAGAAGAATCACCATTTTGTTATTACAAGAGATTTGCATTGTTTTATTGATAAAGAGATTACAATTAAATAACCAATTTATCTTTTTAAGTGGTCTGCTGTTTTCCTGCTAGTTGTGTTAAT
>NW_020799145.1:383817-530931 GCF_003259725.1 Athene cunicularia
AAAAAAAAAAAAAAAAAAAAAAAAAGGTAGCATGGAAATTAAAACACATAATAGAAAGAATATTCAATGGCAGATATGTAATTGGTAATTAGATTGCATTACAAATAATGACATATTGTATCACACATAGGTGTTACAAATAGCAAGTAGTTATTAGGCATGCGTGGAAGAGCTTTCAAATTGTCTCCCTCATGATCCATTAGTGTGTTTCTGCATTAACCTTGCTAACCTACAGATTACGGGCAGCCATTATTTGGGCAGGAGAAATACAGTTCCATTCACATGGTGTATTTAATGATTAAGAACAAAAATATACTATTTTCATATACTTTGCATCTCATTCAACTTTATTTTCTGAGTGATTGTATTGATTTCACACTTGTTTTAATGTGAAATTGACTGAACAAAATTTGACCCTTCATTTCTAAGTCAGCATTTTAATTTAGTTCCTCTAGTGGGCTAGGGTCCTACAGCAAGCATTCAGAGCAGCACTAGCCATTTCTGTGCTTATGTTTTCCTGTACATATCCTTTTCAAAGTGATATTAACAATGCCATCGTGATGTGGACGGTGTACCTGGTGAAGAGTGCAAACAAATTTAACTTAATTTTGAATGTGTGTTTTGATTTATTTTCCAGGCCCCCAGTCAAAGGGTAACTTCTGTTATATGATACATGCAGAAAGGATTTCAATGCCTGTGTATACAGATTTTAAGATATGTGCACAGTGCAAGACTGTGTCTTCACTATGATTTCATAAATATATTTCTTTCCAAGAAATGGAGAGGGCTCTGTGGATTTTGCAGTTGGCTGCTGGCGAGTAGGGCTATTTTATGCGTCAGACTTCCTTGAAGAATCACTTGGAATGGACTTGCTTCCTCTGGTTGGACCATGAGATCTTGTGGAAGGGGTATTTTGGTTTGCAAGAGGAAATTCAGACACGTCCTTTCCCTTTGCTACAGTTTTGACCCATTACACTAAATTTTGTATAGCTAATAAAATGCATGGGCCTTTTCCTGCAGTATATTCCAGGAGGCATTAAGGCTCCAACTTGCCAAGTGAAAATGAAGTTGGCTTTGTTAAAGTTGTTGGAGGAATGTTGGAGGAGGGGAAAATCAAGATAAAGACATATTTGAAATTCATTTGGGAGTGGACAGGGTAACAACAGCAAAACCCCTACACCAGGAGTACTTGGTACAGTCAGCACAAGATCTTTTTAAACTAGTTGAAGAATTTGAGTTTTACTAATCTTTTCACACTTTGCTCTATTTATGATGAAATCCACACTAAAATGTATCATGATTTAAATACATGTAGGCCAACAGTTGTTATCTTGACTTAATAATAGTTTTTTGTGAAATCTGATTAATTTTAAATTTGTAACACACCTACATTTCACAGGAGTAATCGCATAATCCAGATAATCTGAAGTTAATCGGTTGATGACCCTAACCCAGACTGCACTGTGTTGTATTCTGTATTCCTGTTCATTGATTAAGCTATTTTTAACTAGTTTAAGAAAACGGTCTTTACTATAAATAAAAAGGTACAGCTCCCCATCCTAACTGTAAAAAAATAGATTTATACTAATAATTAATTAATGAAATAAAGTCTGAAAGTAGTCCATCAGAAAGGCCAGATGACAGCAACACAACTATATTGTCTTTTATTTATAATGGGACCCCTTGTCCCATTTCCTCCGTTGAAGAATGCCATACTTATACAGCATACTTTTTTGCTACTTACTAGTACTTTTACTTTGTGAGTAGGTGAAGAGAATGTTTGGCAATAGGATAAGAAACAACTTCATGTTTTCAAACATTCATTTAGATCAACACATACAAACACATTAGCCTAATGTCTTGGATACCTTTTAGCTCCTAAGATTAAAATGGCTGACATTTACTTTTTAAAACTAACTTTATAGTCAGTATTTAGAAACATTAACACATTAAAAAATGTTAAGTAAGAGAAGAATCACCATTTTGTTATTACAAGAGATTTGCATTGTTTTATTGATAAAGAGATTACAATTAAATAACCAATTTATCTTTTTAAGTGGTCTGCTGTTTTCCTGCTAGTTGTGTTAATATCCAAATTATCAACTCTGACAGATTGATTCTGTGGTTTGTTTCTTGGATGAACAGTTCAACTATTTTCTCAAAAACATTCTTCCAACAGGCACCTGAGAAACTTAAAACAGTGTATAGGTCTGCAAACATCTAGATGTATTTTGGAAAGTGGTATTATGGAAAATATAATAAAAAAGCAGGATACAGTTTACCCATAATTCTGTGACATATAATAATGTATAATTCCAGTTATTAATTTTGGGGTAGAAAACTGCAGTGCTGATATCATGAAGTGCTTGCTGAAATTCTAAATGATGATAAGAGCAATTTTTTTTTTTTTTCTAATTTATAGCTATATGATAATTAATGTGGCAACCAAAGCAAGTCTGTCTACTAAAATAACTGGTTAATTATTAAAATGATGATGTAGCATCATCTGCAGAAGCTTCTCTGGAGCATAAGAATGAAAAAGCAGGTTTAGACAAATTGCTTTTCTTTTTTATTTTAAGTTACTTACTTATAAAGTTTGCATTGGCCCTATGCTAAAGGATTAATTGAGCCTCTGGGGCAATCAAAGATGAGCTGATGAGGTTTTGAATGGAACCAGAGTGAAAATGTTAAAGTTATAAACCATTCAACTGCAGAAAGTTCCATCTGAAAAGGTATGGTTGGAAACAAATTAGACAGACTGTGATGAGTGTACATAATTACCTAGACTCAACAAAACAAAAATATACATATTTGCTTTACTGGGAGAATGAGCCACCAGGGGCTGACTAAGGCTACAGGTCTAGTTAATTACCTAAAAAGTTATTTCAGATTCTTTTCCTTTGTCCCATACTCATCTACCTTCTCCGTGTATGTCCTATATTCTCCCTGTCTTTTGGAACATCACGATGCCAATTCTGAGTCAGCAGTATGCAGCAAAACACTGGGGAAACAATCTTTCAAAAGGGTTCCCAAAATATCTGCCTCCTGTGATGTCCAAAGAAATCACAAACATGAGTGCTGAACAGCAGGAAAAGGTCTGGTTTGTGAAAGAAATGAAAGTGCCAGTTCAAATGATGAGTATTTGGGAGGCTGGCTTCTGATTGTAAAATCTCTCTTTGTAATAAGTGGAATTGCAAGTCCGAATTTTATTTCCTTACTGCTGACACACCCAGGCTAGCAAAATTATTTCTCCGGGGTTATCAACAAACAATGACACATCGATGATGTATCAAATTGCCAGACAGTGTGAATTTTTTCCTCCTTCATATACATATGGTCGTATTACACAAGATGAGCAGGAAAGGAAGACTTCTCAATTTGTAGCCTTCACTCCTTTCTCATCACTAAATTGCCTTGGTTAGACTCTGTTAATAAGTCAGAGGACCTCTTTCAGTTTATGAGCCTTCTGTCTGACAGAGTGCCTTGAATGTTTACAAGATGCCTAACTCTTTATCTATTCCAAAAAAGAAAGAAAAGTTCAGCCTAACCCTTGCTCTAGCTGCTTATCTCATTAGTCAAGCAAATCCGGTCCGTGGTGGGAAATATGATTCTGACTACAGAAATTCTGACATGGACTTGCTGTGCTCTTTTGAAGAGAGATTTGGGTACTCGGTGAAAACTAAATACATAGGGCTCTGCTCTGTTACACTCACTGTAATGAAATGTTGCGATAGGTATCTTCGCTGTACTTTATCACGCCAGCCAGCCCCCTGCTTTGAGAAGCTGCTGCTTGATGGACAAAGACCTGTGCAACTGAGTGAGGGGGAGCAGGAAGGAAATAAATGAGAGGATCAATCCTTTGAGATGGAAGGTTGCCTTCAGAAACTTCTTGGAAGCTAATTCTATTCTAGAGACCCTGCTAAAGTTTATAGCAAAATGAAAGCCTCTTGCTCATTTGGTGCCAGAAAGACCATCCTCTGTCCATTTCTTTCCTCTCTCTTTTAATCTCCCACCAAAAATGTCTGAAAGAGTAGAAGAGCCAGTGAAGGGTAAAAAAGCTGCTGCAGTGAGAAAGTCTGTTTCTACTACCTTTTTTGGACTTTCACGGTGATGAAAGGCATCTCAACTCCCACTCTGCCTTGAAGAGTATGGAGGTATGTTAAAAAAACTGTTCAGACAATTCCCTGCCTGTCAACAGTCACATTTCACTCCATATTGTATCTGGTGCTCCAACAGCTAACTCCTTTAGCTACATTGAGATGGAAGTTTATGTAAGAAAAAGGAACAAGGGAAAACACTCACTACAGCACTTTCAGCATGGCAGATGTAACACCATTACTTTCTTCCTGTTGCAGGACAAGATTTATTTAGATATGCACAGATGCAGACAATGATAAGGAACATGCTAGGACAAGACAGATCTCCAGAAGCCACTAGATAAATCAGGGTGATTCCTGGTAAGGAAGTGGAGAAACTTGCACCTTTCCAAGAAGTTCAGGAGCTGTGGTGAGAGTCAAGGATGAAGGTCAAGTAGCTACAAAGGTCACGTGCAAAAGAGACTCCAGGATGAAGGGAAAGACAGCAATGAAGGCAGGAAAGCAGAAGGAGACACCAACACTGATGAAATAGTAAAAGGAAGCAAAAGATCAGCAATACCTGAAAGACACACAGTGATGGGGGAGAACAGCATCAGGCTCATGGCCAGCATTTTGTTTCTCTTCAGCCATGTCTGGGTTTTTAGGTCTTACTCACTATAGAAAGCAGTTGTAGTTAGGCTTCCAGTTGCCCAGGCAGATGAACTAATATGTAGTTAACCAAAAAAATCCATGTACAGGAATGGTATATCCTGACACAACTTTGAAATGGTAGTTAGAATCTGAAAAACATACTCTTTTTTTTTTTTTTTTTTTTTTGGTGTGGAAAGTATAACTGTAAGGATGGTGACTCACTCAAGATTCATACAAAAAAGTCAATCTCTGTCTAAAACATGGACAGTATGGATGAATTTTTGGGGTGGGGACATTGAAGAAATCTTTCCTGCCATACGAAAAAAAACCCCAACAGATTAGAAAGAGTCTGTGGTGACTTGCTTCTGGTGAGCAGTGAGTCTTCCCTGGAGTAACTGTGCTCTAGTCCCCTGATATTACCAGCTGGAAGGTAGGCCACTCCAGAAGGATGCCATGGTAACTGACCCCACACAGGTGTTTCCTCTGCTGAAACAAAAAAAGCTTACCCGTACTTTGTTGTGAGAATGACTTCTGACATACCCCTGCTTATATTACCCATTTTCCACTAAGAAGTAATGACCTATGTGCACTTTAAAGTTAGACTTGCCACTACAGTCATCAGCCACTATGTGTGTTTGAACATACAGACTGTAACATGTTTGCACTGTACCCTTTTCCGTTGTTTTCTTAAAATAAAAATGTACTTATTTCCACTCAAAGCATTTAAAAATGTGTGCACTGTAGCCATAATATAAAAAATACAATTTTTAACATCTCATTAAAAAGTATTAAATACCAAATGCCAAGTTATGGTAAATGTGTATATTTAGTTTTTAAGGTGAATGTGTAACCCATTGATTTATGCACTTTAGCTGTTTTGGTTTTTTACCATTGCTTAGATTTGCCATACTCTACAGAATTTGTATGTATGTGTCACATATTTTGATGTTTCTCTTAATAGATTTCCCAGATTTTCCAAAGAAATAAACCGTAGTCATCTGTAATCATCTGTAGCCCATGAGTTCAGCACCTCCCAAAGTACAGATACATAATAGCACATGAATATTCATAGCTACAGTCAAAGCCACAGTACATCACGGTGACATTAATACCAAACAGAAGGGACTTCCCACTGGAAAGCTGGCGCAAGTAGGCTTAGGCAGACTGTGCATCTATCCAATCATTTGCTGTCATGTGTGTCATGCAAAACTGGCACAACAACTTGTTAACAGGCATAATGTCACTGCAATATATCACTACAACTGTAACTACAAAAGCATATATGTACCCAAATTGTAGGAAATACAGAAGGCAAACATGTTAGGAACAAAATTCTTAGCCAACATAGTTTATCCTAAACTTGCATGTGTAGTATCAAATAATAATAATTATAAATACTTCATATAATTATCTCACCTTTTTAAATATCAAACACTTTTACAAAGATTTTTTTCAACACTAGTGAAGGGAAACTGGCAGACAGATAGATTTAGGCTGAACTCTCCAAAGTGTCACCAATCACTGTCACCACATATAGAAATAGTTCTGTTCTTCCCATACTTTGAGAAGTTTGTGCTATGGATATGACTGCTGCAGCGGTGCTGGGGAGGTTGCACCACTACACGAATGGGTACAACTAGGGGAACAAAAGCCCTGCTGGTCTGTCTTGACTGCCAGCAAAGCCACAGTTAAATAATGTTGGAGAAAGGTTGCATTTTGTGGTTTTGAATGTTTCTTCCCACACCTTCAAGCTCTGACTCTGAATTAATTAGGTAAAGCAGAATAGTAGAATGATGTTAAAATATAGTACACCAAAAAGAGAAACATTTAAACTCTATGCAGTTAGTTTCTGTGGCAGTCTGAGGGATATCAAATTCCTGTTTCTGTACAATGTGGAAATAATACCTTGCATGTTAAGCCCATCAGTGCCAGATGTCACAGCCCAATGAGATGTATTGAACTGCTGGGGATCCAGCTGCTGCTGGAGTCCAACATGAGAGGATGTAACAATGAACACTTGAGAGCCCGTTCTGCAATCCATTTCCTGGCTCTGTTCCTGTTCTGGCTTGATCCTGGCCTTCTCTTGTTTGCATTTCATGGCGCTGTTTTCACAAAGGGCATTTTCCAAAACTAGTGATTCGGTACCCTAAACTGTCAGAGCTCTGTTTTCCTCCTTCATTTCTTCTTTCTTTTTTCCTTGCCTTTCTACAGGTAAAAACATGTTGCAAAAAACTCAACCCTCTAGAATTTACTGTATTCTTTTTTATTAAAATTAACTTTTGGTTATTTGCCTGGCCCTGGCTTTTAAACAAATAAAATGAATTGTTCTATGTTTAAATGACTGGAATGATGTTTCAGTTATTTATTAATAAGAGGCAGAGCCAGCTCAACAAGCTTCCTCTTGACAAGAAAAGCTTTCTCGTTCTGGATGAATAATGCAGATTGGAGAAATAACACCGCTCCTGCATTTTATGCGTAGGCAGATAATGTCCTTTCAGCAAATGCATTAGGCAAACAAGAACACTTTGGGAAAACATCCATCTCCCAGAATAGCACATTGTGTTGTTGCCATAGGAGAAAGAACTTTCCAAGTAAGTTACAGTGCTATCAACTTTGTGTTTTAAGGTTTTGATGCACAGCTGCTTTGGGTGCCTTGTCTGCAGCCATGATAGGGGTTGCTGCAGCCGGAGGTGTTACAAATGAATGGTCTTCCGTGCTGTCAGCAGAAACACCTCGGGCTGGTGCCATCCCCAGCAGGTAGGAGAACAGGGTGCTGCTTGAGCCTGATGAAGCCATGAAACAAAGCTGCAGGGAGGTGCAGAATGTCCCACAAACATATGCTCAGTACCACCACCACGTATACTTACTGATAATAATATTCCCAGCAGGTCCTTAGAAACTGTGATAATGTTCTCTCCAAGAGGAAAGTTATGCCCTTTTTACTGAAGAGAGATACATTGATTTGCAGGCTTTGAATGCCCAGAGGTTCTCAGACTCTTCAAGCGCTTTGGTGAGGAAGTCTCCACTGACTCAGCTGGCTCAGCATATCCTATTTCCCAGAAAAACCTTGTTAGGCTGGTGTTAAAGCCATGGATTTTTATTTTTATCAATAAAGAAATAACAGGAAACAAGTGTCCACAGGCCTCACACTACAAGCTCTCAGAGGCAGGGAGTTTCATGACAAGCATTCCTTTATATATTCATAGCATAGAAAAGAATATTTATTTTATGCAACATATATGAATGTAACATGCCGCATACAACTGACACATTTTTAGGCTGTTATGAACTAGGTAGTAATTCAATTATTGTTACTTATGTTTGTTAAGTTACTGCTGTATACAAGAAACCCAAACCCAGGTGTCTATGTCTGAACTACTCAGGAAATAAATGCAGACAAGGTGGGATGTTCTGACACTCCCATAGAAAATGTCACCATTTTTCTTTTCACTTTCTTAATCTTAAAACATGTGGGTGGTGAATACAGCTGATTAATGTGTCTGTGAGATCACAGATAATATGGGTCTCTGGAAAAGATCTAAATAGAAGGAAGGTAAGAAGGCAGCATGGACAGAGACAGTGAGACAGAAAACTGCAGAAGGCAATAAGAGTCAGCCACACCAGTGCCTTTGACACCTCCATGTTGAGTGTGGGGAATATCAAATGTGAACTGAGATGGGGCTGTATACATTTAAGTGGAATGTTCAGATTTAGTTTGAAAAAAACCCAATGCATTAGAAAGTTAATTCAAAGCTAAGATTTGTCTCTGGGATGGTATAATATATGTGACATAAGTGGCATAAACAAAAGAGAAATAATTCAGTTATTTAGAACAATTTTCCCATATGAATATAATGGGAAGTATGCCTGTGCAGGAAACACCAGAAGTTATTAATATCCATGGGAAATCTGCCTCCTGGGTTGTTGTTCAGTCATGTACTGTGAATTTGTGTACATGTTCAAGAGGAACTCTGTCCCTTCTTCTGGGGAAGCGACTCCTGGCTCCCAGACATCTGCTTAGTGCCCTGGACTGTGCTGTGTCTGCACACCCAGCCATCCTATTGCGTCTGTACCAGCACAGTCTAGTGATCCACTGGAATTGTGTTTGGGGTCTTGAACTGGACTGCAGTATTGTCTGGTAATCATTTCTTGGCTCACTGCCTAGACTGAAGATTCATTCAAAATTTTACAATTTTCAAAAGGAGAATACCCTCAAAGCTCTGACTATGATTTATGGTTTTTGAAACTAATGTGTCAGAATGAGGCAGAAGAGATTGAGAACACTCCAGGGAAAGTTCCTCCTTGTTTCTCACTTCATCTAGCAGAAAAGTTAAACTGACCCTCTGTGGCCATGATTTGATTATTTTCTCTGAGTTACTGATAAACAAGTTATTCATCCTGAATCTAGATACAATAAGGTATCTGGATAGCACAGAAAAGCTTACTGAATATCATGTTCCTGAAACACATAGCGAGAACAGATAGAGTCAGCCGCTAATCTTGTCTATTTGTATTGCTGCGATGCTTAGTGGCTTAACCAAATAGTCTCTGCTCATAACCAGCAAGTCAGTGATAGTTTTGGCATAGAAATGGGGTTTCTCCGTGCATTGTGCACTGGACTGTATGCCTCAGTCCCTTTTGCAGAATTTCCCCAGCTGAATTCACTTTGGTATGAATTATTTCAGGGCATTATCTACAAAGACCAAAATAGAAATATAAAACCCTCTCTATATAAACTATTATTTGGCAAGAATGTATACAAGATGAACCAATATCTGGCCTTGGTATTTTGAATGGGCCAGAATGTTTTACTAGTGTACATGTCTTCAGCAAAAAGAAAAATCATGCAGCAATAAGTCTTCAGCAAAAAGAATGGAAGAGTATGACTTCATACCAATTGTCATCAGTTTTGCATTTTTGTACCTCAAGTCTCCCTGCTAAAACAGAAAGTAATTTGAATTTGTCAATGTGAGTAAATGTTGCAGTTTCCCAACTTCTATTTTACTTGTTGTTTTTTCAATGTTGCTTTTTAAATCTGACGTCCTGTAGTTATGTCAACAGCAGGTCAGAGTATAACATCTTTTGGATAAAGTTAATTATCTAAAAATTTCTAATGTGGTTATTTTACATGCAGAAATCAAGTTCTGTGAAATAAATCATCTGCTAAAGGGCTATTTGTAAGTGGTAAGAAAGTTCTGTGGCTCTGCTTATAGTTCAACAACAAAACAACTGCCCTCTCTGTCACAGCTCACATATTTTCCTTTTGTGGCATCTCTTAAATTAAATATAATGAAATTTACAGCAATAGCATTTTATGTGGAGCTATAGAGAACGGTCCAGGAACATAATATCAGGAATCAACAAGACAATTTTTGAGATTAAAGGAATATATGAAACACACTCTAATAGTAGAATTTATGTTAAAGCAGACCAATAATGTAATTACAATTGGTTTGAAACTTTCCTTGTGATATATGGTAGACACACATGAAAGTTATGGCAGAGTACTGTAACAGTAATCATGAAGAGAAAAAACTTAACGGAATGAGAGAAAGCCAGTCTGAGAACTGGGACTTATTTTGCATTCTGGGCAGAAATACAAATTTCATCATATGTCTGTCAAAACTAGTACATAAAGTAACTCACCAAACATACATGGTAAGACTCTCTAAAGATGAATTTTTCAAACATCTTTGGGGAGTATTCTAAAAAATTCTAGGTTTGAGTTGAATAGAGTTCTTAGATAGTCACAGTGATAGTGGAGAATTTTCAATATTGTCACATTAGTTTTGAATTCTTTAATACACAATCAAGTCATGCTAAAGCTGGCTAGGCAGTGTCTGCATAATTTTAACAGAAGAAATTTCTAAAGCTGCAAAATACCACTGAGCACAGAAGACCAAACTGTACTGCTGTTAATCATCCTGGGTAGTATTTACTCCTTGAGTAGCCCCATGAAAACATTAGGAGCACTTGAAGAATAAACTGCTGCTTAGTCTGAGTAACACGTGAGTAAAAGAATGAACAGTTTGTCTAGTCAATCCCAAACAGGTGTGCAATAGTGCAACAGTTGTAGACATAGCTTTGCTGGAAACCGTTCAACAGCTCCAACATCATAATCGGCTTGCAGCCTTGGCATTTACAGTGGCCTATGCTGTTGCAAACACCAAGCCCTGCCAACAGCAGCAAATGAAGAGAACACACAACCTAGTAGAACTTTGAGGCTGGAAAGGTCCCACATTTCATCAGAGGCAAAATGTACAGCTGTGCCTAATTCTTCATTTTAATCTTTGCTTCAGTAGGTAGTTTGTGCCTACTGAAAGACTCCTGTACCAAACAAAGTGCCATAGAGTGGCAACCTTCTACAAGTTGCATATTAAAATTTAACAGAATGTAATCTGTAATCGGGGCTAATTTAAAGCAGATTGTGCTTGTCATATTCCAGCTATAGGCTCATAGAGTGGCATGCTGATCTAGAGTCAGAGACTACAACATGCTTATCAAAGCAACTGGCTTTCTGCCCACTTGAATGAACAACTCAAAAAGCCAGTTGCTCATAGCCTAAATGACAAGTCAGTTATCTAATACCACAGTGGCAGTGTTGCTAGCATCATTACAACTAGCATCAAATTACTGAAACCCACAAATCATCTGAGTTTAATTCCATCACTGGTACAGACAACAGCCATGTTCATGTTTTGAAAATACAGGAAAAGTTGGAATTTGGCCATTTTTGCCTTGTCTAAATTTACCTTAATTCCTTGCTCACCTAGTCTAAATTTAAATCCCTGTGCCTGGTGTTTCCAAACGCCTAGTTGCACACTTACTCAGGATCTCTGAACATGGCTGAGACCTGGAGATTTATGTATCAATTAGGCTAACTCTTGCCCCGAGCTTTATGGAGCAGCAGATGACATCTGCTTAGGGTACTTCCATCTCATGCAATTCAATGGATAATGTAGGTGAGCCTTGCAAAGAAAGCATGCTGTAAACCAGCTGTGCATACAGAGTACCTTTCTTGTGCTTGAGCTCTGGGTGCTCAAAGCCACCAGGTAAGGCATACCTTGCAGCACAGTGCTTCTGGAGGATAACCCTTGCAGAAAAACACCAACTGGAGCAGCATCAGATCCCTCACTTCCAGGCGGTGGCACATGCTCAGTGTCCTGGTTGGAGGCCACAGTCCTGCCTAGATATCTGTCTGCAGACAGAAGCTGCTCTCAACCCTGCCCTGGTCTTCACCAGCAGACAGACTTGTGTACTGCATTATTTCAAATTGTGAATGAAACAAGTGTAGCTTACTGATTAACATAGAGGCCGTATGTGCAATGGATCATGTGTGGCAAGGAAGATCTTTCTCTCCTGATGACTGCAGCCAGATGTGGTATTAGTGGCAAAGATGAAGAAATAGTGGTCAAGCTGTTAGGTGCAGTGATGATAACCTTTGGTTTTGCCTAATGACAAAAGAGAGGTGACATGAGAGAGGTCTTGCATTAAAGACAGCATGTGGAACAATTTCCTCTGATACTCCTTTCTCTTTCTTCTGAAAATGTAATTATTTGCATTGCCTGTGAAAATGCATTTCTGTCTGAGGAAGTCTGGCATTCTTGGCTTTCCAAGCAATCACTCAAATCACAAACCCATAAATTGAAACTGTCTTAAACATTTTGTGATATATATTTTTTTTCCTCACAGAGAAAACCCATACAAAGAGACGATGAAAACACAAACTGTTTAAATCCTATCTGATTTGCAGATAACGTGTTAAACCTGGTTAATATAACGACTTCACTGATGAAGATACCTTCACATAAACATAAGAATATTTTTGAAACTATCATGGCTGCTAACTCTTGTGAAAGGTTATGGTAATTTATCAGTGCATCTGAAAAACAAGACAATTAGTTTGTTGAGTTACTAAGTTTCACATCTGGATTTTGTTTTCAAACAGTCTGGGTTTTAAAGTATTGAATGTCTCCTTTACAGTGCTTTTCACCAGCTGCTCAAGATTTTGAGGGTGCTGTATGAGAGCTATTAAAGATTTCCCACCTTTATCTCCTTTTAGGCTCAGAGTGTGTAAGATTCAGGTGCAGAAGAATGTTTCTCATTTTTCCCTCATTCCATCAGTTCCAACTTTATTTGGTTCCTTTTTACTGAGTCTTCAATTTAATCACATTGCTTTGTTTAGCTCTCCAAGCCCCTTGTTAAGGGGCAATAAGCAAAGAGACAAAAGCAAAAGACAAAAAGCAAAACACAATTCATTATTCAGAGAATGAAATGCTGGTCACACAAATTTGTTCAGGGTTTCAATTTTACCTTTATCACTGTACTTATTAAGCTCAATGGAAAAATACCATTGATTAGAGAAGTTGTGTTTTGTTAAATATTTCACCTTGTATGATGGTCCCCATTCTGCTTCACATTGTTGCTCTAAATGATACATTACTCTGTAAAGTCATCTTGTTGATTCCACTGAACGTTTTGCAAAATAACATAGCAAATGTAAGACCCAAATACGTTGGACCAAATAACTTGCTCTACATTTCCACTGAAATCCACCACCTGAGGGATAAACTTGGCCAGCTGGTTCAATCTTTGCAGTCACTTGCCATACAGTGGTTCAAATTTCCTTTGATAAATCATGGAATCATAGAACAACATTGTTCAGAAGGGATCTCAAAAGTTCTGGTCCAACCTTTTGTGGTTCCAGAGCAGTCTTGCAAGGATCCATAATTTGAGATAAGGTTAAATTCGTGTGATATACCACAGCTCATCTGCAAAGCATCCAGGAAAGTGTGACGCTGAGCTCTTGAAAACATACTTGCATTTATGAAAATTATATGATGTGTATATCTGTTATTATTATGTCAAAGCCAAGAAATTTCAAGTAGTTTGGGATCCCACAGAGTAAAGCATTCTGCAGATATGCAGAAGGCTCTGTCAAGATCTTAGGATTTACATTATTATCTAAATAGAAAACAAAGAGTAAAAGGAAACCACAATGACTTTCAAAATGCCTTGTGGCAGGGCCAGGAATGAGAAGCCAGTTCTTCCAAATTCTCTTCTACGAGCTCATCTACCACACCACATTATCTCATCAGGATAAGCAGATTAAGTTAACATCTTATCACATGAAACAGCCTCTGTGTGTAGTTTATATGTATGTGTGTCTGTGTATGTATGTATGTGTAGCTATGCAGACGCATGTTACTCTTTTGTAAATGAGATTCTTTGCCCATGAGCTTTGACTTTCCCATGAAACAGAAACATATTGAATATTTCCTTTCAGGATAAGTTGTGGCACATTCTTAACCTTCCTATTTCTTATTTTCTGCTGCAGTAACTTCACTTGTCTTTCTGTCGTCTGCAAAATACTGGTAAAAAACACTTGAAATTGTAGCACTTAAAGAGCAAGCTTGATACCATCCCACAGCTGCATGATCTTTGTCTTACATCTGTCTATATTTTTTTCATCAATTTTACAGAGTCTCAGGCCACTATATTGCAATTATTTACACACAGAGACGTTGTATCACTGCCCTTGCCGAGATACATAGGCAAGTGAATATGTAAATGTGTTAGTACCTTTGAAAATGGCTACTAAATTAGGTATCTATTTGCGTGTTTGGACAACACATACCTTAAAAATATGATCATGAGATATCATACATAATTTCTGTTACACATAAAATGCAGTGCATAATCAGTGTAGTTATAAAAAATATTGACAATGTATATATGTAATTAGTTACAGGAGAGAAACAATGCCTAGTGTTTTAAAAACTATAGTTGGGACAATCAGGATAGAAACTTTTCCCTTCGTATCTGTCCTGATACAAGAACTTATGAAATCCTTAATTTTGGCTGTTCATCACTGGAGATCTGTATGGTATGTGATGATAGGGGAACTATTTTACACTTTTTTTTTTTTTTTAATGCAGATGAATTTATAGTATTGGAGCCACATTAAACATTGTTCATTGTCCTGATTTCAGTTGGGATAGAGTTAAGTTTTCTTCTTAGTAGTTATGATAGTGCAGTGCTTTGGATTCAGTATGGGATTTGGTATGAGAAGAATGTTGATAATCTGCTGGTGTTTTCATCTGTTGCTAAGAGATCCAGGACCTTCCAGCTGCCCGTGTCCTGCTTGTGTGCAGGTGTACAAGATGCTGGAAGGGAGCACAACCGCAGCACCTGATCCAAATTAGACAAGGAAATATTCCATACCATGTAACATCATGCTTAGTATACACAGGAGGGTCATCTGGGAAGGAGTTGGAGGTTCTCTCTCACTTCTGGGATTGTGGTTTTGGGATCTTGTTTTTTTCTGAGGTCACTAACGAGGAACCTAAAATGTGTCTACAAATAGGTAATAATGTTCTTGATCCCCTTCCAGCTGCTCTGCCTCATCTCAACTTCTCTCTCCGCCCCTCACCCTTCCCCTGATCTTGAGCAAAGGTGAATTTGTATGTACTAGTCTTGAAGGGCCTACACAGATACTAATGAGTTGAAAGTGCACAAACTCTCTTAGCTATGGAGGATGTGCATTTTACCATTCAATAGCATGTTTCTTAAGTATTTACTTAACTTCTAATGACTAATATAACCCCTATATCACCAAAACCTGTCTTTAACAGTGTTTTTCCTAGTAGCATGTCCTTGAGGTGAGACAAAGGGCCTGTATTTTTAGAAGTGTTTCTCTTCTCTGTAAAACCTTGACAACTTTTTTTGTTTTCCAAAGGGATATCTGCAAGCAGGATTCTGGCAGATGTGGTCTACCACAATAACCTCCAGAAAAATCTCAGGTGTTTCTTCCCCCAGCTGTCTAACCCTGTCCCTCCGTGCTGGAGGCTTGCCATCCACAGTGCCAGCAGAGGGGATGCGGGGTTGCATGGGTCACCACCGGGTGTGCCAGCTTTAGCTACCATAGATTACATCACTCACCAGGCTGTGACAGAGCTGGCCCAGGTCTGGCCAAAACCTGTGGGAGCAGACACCAAACCACCTCTCAGCAGACTCATGCTATAGGGCGCTCCGATTGTTTGCACATGGACATGCACACTGATGTGTGCACATACTCATGTACACACACAAAGAACATTTTTTTCGTGAATTCTTACTGTTGCTGTTGTTCTCCACCATCTGAAACTTTGAAGTACCACTGTTCAGATGAAAGCACTAACAATGAAGTAGCCAACACTGCCAAAATTGCTTACAGAATTTTACATATAATTGACAAATTGAGGTCATGTCCAAATCAAGCACCTATTTCATTCCAACAGGACTTTAACTTCTGATAGATTTTGTAAATAACTACCATAAAGTACAACTGCCAGCAAAAAACATAACAATGACCATGAAGCTCTGTAGTACCCTGTGCTACTGAACCACTCTGTTTTGCATTTCTCAGAAACATTTGCCATCTGTTCAAAGAAGAGGAATCCCTACAGCATTTTTTTTTTTCATTTTGATGATGGAAATAGCATAATGATTCAGTTTGATAGCTCTTCTAGTGGCAAACTACTGTCATGCAGGAGCTGTGAGAAAAATTAGGTTTCACACCTCACTGTATTCTGAAGCTGAAAAAAAAAAAAAAAAAAAAAAAAAAAAAATTTTTCAAGCAGTAGCAAATGGCCATAAATGATTACACTGGACACAAGCGCTGAAACTTCAGATGTAAAAGCTGAGTTTAAATATCATGCCCACATAAACACATGCTCCAAAACTTTGGATTTACCCCTTGAGGGCTGGAAATTAGAACTAAAATACAATTATATTGAAACTCCTCCTATTTGGATTTAGCAAGTGTGATTTATGTCACAGTGATTGCTTCTGCTTTAGTATGCTGCTGCTTTCCGTTTCTGAGAGGTCTGCTCTGCAGAGATCAGCAGCCATTTTACAGGGGGCTGTTACAGTCTGCAGCAGAAGACAGACATAGTGTTGATCCTCTGTTTAATACAATTGAAAACCTTTCATGTAGAAGTTGTTTGCTTACTGTAGAAAGACATTTGTACTGGGAACAGTGAACCAGATTCAGGTATTTATGTTCAGGTATATCTCCAGTTGAAATGGATTTAGATACCATTGTTACATCTTGTGATTGAAAAGGAAAGTTTCCATCTCTTATGCTGTCATTCTCTTTGCAGATTTAGAAAACACTAGCAGGAAATTTTAACCAGCTTGGCAATCTGAGAAATTTACATGAAAATTTTTTCATCAGAAAATATTAGCAAACTTTCACTTGTAATTTTAATGAAAAAACCCTCCCTTTTTCTCTGATTAATGAGAAAAAAAATCCATTTTACTGCAAAAGGATTCCTTTCTGGTCATACATAGTGTGTTATGGTTTATTTTGTTTAAATTTCATTAAAAAATAGCTATATCAAGAGTACTTTTTTCTGGAATGGGCTATAACTAGCAATGACATTAAAACCTCAAACAAGTGACACTTAAAAATCAATAGCTTTTAAATAAATAAGCACTTCATATCTAGAGCGAAAGCTGGTATTTTCTACTAAGCAGTCGCTATCAGGAGCTATAGCAACAGTCTACAAAGCCTTCCTTCCTAGGGCTGAGAAATACAAGTTGAGTTTTGTTGCTGTTGTTGCAAAGCACTATCAAATTCCACGACAATGATAATAGAGAAAAATTGGTTTTGAAAAGCTTTTAAGGACAGAGTGTTTAAAACACTCCTGCTTGTACTGTCCAGAAGATTGCTATGATAACTGTAAAAGCTGAAACTTTGAAGATTTGGAAAGAGATTGAGGGTTTAGCCATCATATTGCATACTTCTTAGTAGAAAAGAGTTTTTTCCTTGCAGATCTCTAATCAAAAACTGACTGGACTGGGAATAAAACAGCTCTGAAAAGACACAGAGTATCATAAATTAAAAGGTTAAAGCTGGTGCCATGTATCGTCAGTCAAATGAAATGATAGTAATAATATATTTTGCATTTATATATTATAGCTCTTCCCACTCAGCCTCTTAAAAAAGCCTTTCTAATAATAAGTACTTAATATTGTGTGCAGGTTTAAGCCCTGCCAGGACCGGAGAGCACGTTGCCGTTGCACCTACCGTACCCACAGCCAGTCGGGCTGGAAGTTGAGCACAGATCCCGGGCTGAAATATGAAGAAATTTAATACAACAGAGTGATAAACAATCTGAACAACAACAGTAGCAATGGTAACAACAATAAACAGCAATAACAATGAACAAGACAAATGATATACAGAGAAATACCGCTCGCAGGTCACGGAAAAAGAAGTTACTGCCACCGAGCCCGCCAAGGAGCCAGGTAAAAAAGGTTCTGCCCCTGGACTTGATGACAGCATGGTATGAATAACCCGGCTGGAGATCCCTTCCCCCTCTCTCTCTGCTGGGGAAACTTAACCCTATCCTAGCTGAACCAGGACATAATCCACCCCTTTATTCTATACCATCTGCGTCATGTCCAGCTGCCATTTAGCAGTTAACAGTAACAAAATAAGTTTGCAAAGGCACAGCATAATTTACGGCATGTTCTCACCCAGAATCAAGTCCCCCTGTGGTACACATCGGACCTCTCCATTGTCCTGCATCACCCACCAGGTCCACCCAGGTCCTTGGGCAAAAGCAATCCCGTGGATGGGTTTGCCTTTACCTTTGCCTGGTGCAGGACTAAACCAGACCATTTTTCCCAATATATTCCTCATGTGCACCGCAGGGACTTTATCCCCATCTACAGCATGTGGAGGTCTCGATTGAGCCGGGCGAGCTTGACTGGCAGATCCTCTTGTGTTGACTAGCCAGGTGGCCTTTGCTAGATGCATGTCCCAGTCTTTGAAGGTGCCACCTCCCAGTGCTTTCAATGTGGTTTTTAGCAGTCCATTGTAGCGCTCGATCTTCCCAGAGGCTGGTGCGTGGTAGGGGATATGGTAGACCCACTCGCTGCCGTGTTCTTCTGCCCAGGCATTTATGAGGTTGTTTTGGAAGTGGGTCCCGTTGTCTGACTCAGTTCTCTCTGGGGTGCCATGTCACCACAGGACTTGGGTTTCAAGGCCCAGGATGGTGTTCCGGGCGGTGGCGTGGGGCTCTGGGTAAATTTCCAGCCATCCAGTGGTTACTTCCACCATTGTGAGCACGCGGCGCTTCCTGTGGTGGGTCTGTGGCAGTGTGATGTAGTCGATCTGCCAGGCCTCTCCATATCTATATTTCAGCCATCGCTCTCCATTTCGCTGGGCCTTCACCTACTTGGCATGTTTGATTGCAGCACACGTCTCACATCCATGGATGATCTCTGCAATGGTGTCAATAGTGAGGTCCACCCCTCGATCTCGAGCCCACCTGTATGTTGCATCTCTGCTTTGGTGGCCCGAGGTCTCATGGGCCCACCAGGCTATGAACAGTTCACCTTTGCGCTGCCAGTCCAAGTCCACCTGAGCCACTCTGATCTTAGCAGCTTGGTCTGCCTGCTGGTTGTGTCGATGTTCATCAGTGGCCTGACTCTTGGGTACATGGGCATCCACATGGCACACCTTCACAACGAGGTTTTCCACACGGGCTGCAATGTCCTGCCACACCTCAGCAGCCCAGACGGTTTTACCCTTACGTTGCCAGTTGCTCTGCTTCCATTGCTGCAACCATTTCCACAGGGTATTCACCACTGCCCACGAGTCAGTGTAGAGGTAGAGCCTTGACCACTTTTCCCGCTCAGCAATATCCAAAGCAAGCTGGATGACTTTGACCTCTGTGAACTGGCTTGATTCACCCTGTCCCTCAGCAGCTTCAGTGACCCGTCGTGTGGGACTCCACACAGCAGCCTTCCATCGTCGATGTTTTCCCACAATGCGACAAGACCCATCAGTGCACAGGGCATATCGCTTCTCCTCATCCGGCAGCTCGTTATATGGTGGGGCCTCCTTAGCACATGTCACCTCCTGTTCTGGTGACATCCTGGAATCTTTGCTCTCTGGCCAGTTCATAATCACCTCTAGTATCCCTGGGCAGCTGGGGTTCCCTATTTGAGCCCGTTGTGTTATCAACACAACCCATTTACTCCACGTGGCATCTGTTGCATGATGCGTGGAGGAGGCTTTTCCTTTGAACATCCACCCCAGCACCGGCAGTCGGGGTGCCAGGAGGAGCTGTGTTTCAGTGCCGACCACTTCTGAGGCAGCCCGAACTCCTTCGTACCTGCCAGTATCTCCTTCTCAGTTGGTGTATAATTGGCTTCAGAGCCTTTGTATCCCATCTCCAAAAGCCCAGAGGTCGGCCTCGGGTCTCCCCAGGTGCTCTCTGCCAGAGGCTCCAGGTAGGGCCATTCTCCCCGGCTGTGGTGTAGAGTATGTTCTTAACCTCCTGCCCTTCCCAGACTGGCCCGAGGGCTACTGCTTGGGCAATCTCCCGCTTAATTTGTTGATAGGATTGTTGTTGCTCAGGGCCCCATTCAAAATCGTTCTTCTTACGGGTTACGTGGTAAAGAGGGCTCACAATTAGGCTGTAGTTCGGGATGTGCATCCTCCAGAAACCCACAGCGCCCAGGAAAGACTGAGTGTCCTTTTGAGAGGTTGGTGGGGCCATGGCTGTTATCTTGTTTTTAACATCCTTTGGGATGTCCAATGGCAACACCCATCTTGCCATTTTATCCCTAGGAATTGAATTTTACTTGCAGGCCCCTTAACTTTCTTCTGCTTAATGACAAAGCCTGCCTTCAGGAGGATTTCAATTATCTTCTTCCCTTTCTCAAAGACTTCCTCGGCTGTGTCCCCCCATACAGTGATGTCATCAATATACTGCAGGTGTCTGGAGCCCCACCTCTCTCCAGTGCAGTATGGACCAGTCCATGGCAAATGGTGGAGCTGTGGTTCCAGCTCTGGGGCAATCGATTCCAGGTGTACTGGCTGCCTCTCCAAGGGAACACAAACTGTGGCCTGCACTCTGGCGCTATCGGAATGGAGAAGAACGTGTTAGCAATGTCAGTCGTGGCGTACCATTTGGCTGCCTTCGACTCCAGTTCACACTGGAGCTTTAGCATGTCCAGCACTGCAGCACTCATTGCTGGTGTCACTTCATTCAGGCCACGGTAGTCCACAGTTAGCCTCCATTTGCCATTAGGATTTCTCACTGGCCATACAGGACTGTTGAAGGGTGAATGAGTTTTGCTGATCACCTTCTGGCTTTCTAGTTGACGGATCAGCTGATGGATGGGGACCAGGGAATCTCGGTTGGTGCGGTACTGCCGCTGGTGCACCGTCCTGGTAGCAATCGGCACTCGCTGCTCCTCAACCTTAAGCCGCCCCACCACTGAGGGATCCTCTGAGAGGCCGGGTAAGGTGGACAAGTGTTCAACCTCCTCCATGGCAGCTACACCAAAAGCCCACCGGTACCCTTTTGGGTCTCTGAAGTACCCTCTCCTGAGACAGCCTATGCCCAGGATGGACGGGGCATCTGGGCCAGTCACAGTGGGGTGCTTATGCCAGTCCTTCCCAGTCAGGCTCACTTCAGCTTCCAGTAGGGTCAGCTGTTGGGATCCCCCTGTCACTCCGGAGATGCAGATGGATTCAACCCCACTGTAGCTCTATGGCATCAGGGTGCACTGTGCGCCAGTGTCCACCAAAGCCTTATACTCTTGTGGGTCTGATGTGCCAGGCCATCGGATCCACACTGTCCAGTAAATCCCATTATCCCTTTCCTCCACCTGGTTGGAGGCAGGGCCCCTCTAATCCTGATCATCATCACTCACTTCTTGCAAGAACAATTTACTGGTCCCCTCAAGAGGGTCAGACATAACGTTCACCATTCTATTCTGCCTGGGGGATTTCTGACTGGACACTGGAGCTGTGCTCTTCGTGTAGGACTCCCCTTTTGTGATGGTCTTCCCTTTCAGTTGCTCTACTCGTGCAGCTAGGGCAGCAGTGGGCTGTCCATCCCACCTCCTCATGTTTTCTCCATGGTCGCGGAGGAAAAACCACAGGGTGCCTCGCAGTGTGTACCTTCTGCTGCCTTTCTCTTGGGTGGGGAAACGTTTACTTCTAATGGCTGAGACATCAGCCCGTGCATTTGGAACGTAGGACATGTCCTCTTCCATTTTCTGGACCCTCTGTGACAGTTCCTCCACAGCTGAGACCCAGGAATGTTGAGATGAGGGGAGATTTCCCTCATATTGCCTGAGCTTGCCAACCACTCCATCCACTGTTAGAGTCTGGGTGTCTGTCCAGCAGGACACTATTGCCAATGCTTTCGAGTGTGCTTCTGTTGAGCTCTTCAGGAACTTTCGCCACATCACGTGTGTGCAAGGGGCCTGATCTGGGTCCATGGGTGACTGCTCATCATTCAGATCATAAATCATCTCAAACACAGCCAGTTCCCTGAGGTTCTGGATGCCTTTCTCAATGCTGGTCCATTTGCTCAGCTGACATAAGATATCATCCTTGTAGGGGTGCCTCTCCCTTACACTGAGCAGGAGTCGCTTCCAAAGTCTGAGGGTTTGAGCCTGTTTCCCTATTTCCCTATCAGTGCCAGCATCCTTGGCCAAAGATCCCATCTGCTTGGCCTCTCTCCCCTCCATTTCAAAAGCACTGGCTCCATTGTCCCAGGATCAGAACAGCCAGGTGCAAATCTGCTCACCTCCCTGGCGGCCGCAATCTCTCCGCATATCTCGCAGCTCAGGATAGAGATCATACAATCACCTCTGGTCCTTCCTCCTGTTCCTGTGCTGGGCCTGGCTCTTCCCCATCCCTCACTTTGTGAACGGACTTTCTGGTGTATTTTGTTTTCTGTATCAGGGCGACTGACACTGGCACTGCCTGGCTCTCTGGCTCAGTCTGTGTGCTGGTGGAGTCAACTGAGACTGGCTCTGCCTGTGCCTCTTGTTCAGATATTGTTTGTGTGGCCTTTTCTTCCCCTTGATGGCAGTGAGTGGTATTAAAGAGGACATGGTAGGCATGGGCAAGTCCCCAACATATTGCAGCAATTTGTGTCTCCTGGGTTTTGCCAGCTTGGTAACACACCCTTTCTAAGCACTGCATCGTCTTGTCAGGGCTCTGCATTTGTTTGGGAGTAAAATTCGAAAGCACTGGAGGTGCTCACCGACTCAGGCCTTTGCCCATCTCTTCCCACAGCCCTTGCCACTCACTGTTATCTGACCTCGGGGCAGGTTTCCGGGCACTGCTGTTGTTAGAGAAGTGCCGCATGGCCAAAACCAAAATCAGGCAGGCATTCAGAAAGCATTGTGCCACAATCACACCGGCCTGCAGGCTCCAAGGATAATTGAAACTGAAAACCCGAGAGGATCTCTTCCCTTGGCTCACCCACAGTAGGGGGTGAGACCCCTAACAAAAGCCCAAACGGCAAACAGGTACCGGCCCACCCCCCCACACAGCGATACAAAGGCAGCATAAGTGTTCAATAGCCCGAACAACAACAGAAGACCCGTTATACATTTTCCACCGATAACAAATGCCACCACAGGGATCATACACTGGATATAAGGATTAATCCAGCCCCACCACTCAAACAAGTGGGCCAGCATTGCAAACATTTTCTTATCAAACAAATACAAATTAAAAAATTACATCCAACAGATTGCTCTATCACATTCTGGTCAGGGTCTGTCCCTTTTTATTCTTATTCCGTGCCCCACGTTGGTGCACCAGTTAAGGCTATGCAGGTTTAAGCCCACCAGAGAGCACGTTGCCGTTGCCCCTCCCCCATCCACAACCAGTCGGGCTGGAAGTTAAGCACAGACCCCGGGCTGAAATAAGAAGAATTTTAATACAACAGAGTGATAAACAATCTGAACAACAACAGTGGTAATGATAACAATAAACAGCAATAACTGTGAACAAGACAAACGATATACAGAGAAATACCACAAAATGGTCACAGAAAAAGAAGTTACTGCCACCGAGCCCGCCAAGGAGCCAGGTAAACAAGGTTCCGCCCTGGACCTGATGTCATCACCGTATGAATAACTCGGTTGGAGATCCCTTCCCCCTCTCTCTCTGCTGGGGAAACCTAACCCTATCCTAGCTGAACCAGGACATATTGCCAATCAGTTCCTATGTTTTGTTAGTAATATATATGCCTGGGGACTACACCATTTTTCTAGCTGGCTGTTCACTATTTCAGATCAATTGCTGTCAGAACATTTTCCTATCTCAGATCAATGGGGACTAGAAGTAAATATACTCGGGACTTAAGTGAAACCTCTACTTTGGATAACAAACTCTATGGGGGATACACAGGTCAGTGAACAGGTTGCCCAGGTAAGTTGTGGAGTTTCCATCCTCAGTGATACTCAAAACGCAACTCTGCGTGACCCTGAGCAGCCTGATATCAGTGACCCTGTTTTGAGCAGGAGGCCTCTTCCAATCTCAATCATTTTGTGACTCAGCAAAGGTCTGTTGGCTTTCACAACTCTGAAGGGAATTGCATGACTTGGGAAATAAATACCAGCATCTTGGCTGTCATTTGTTGTGCTGAGTAAACCTGCAAAGGCTCCTACAGCCTCTAAGTGTAGATCTTTTGTAATGGGGCTCAATTTTCAAAATAGCTCGGCATAAGATAGTTACCATTTAGGAAACCAGATCAAGAAGCTGCTTGATATCTTGGCAAACCCTTTCCGTGTCAGCGGCCTGCTTTAACTTCAATGGTCATGTGTTTCTTATCAAGAACTTAAGAAGATGACATCTTTCTTTGCAACCATGATTACATATATATATATATATATAACACCATGTAAATATATATATAACTACAAGTGACATTGCCCATATTTATTGTAATGTAATAGGCCCTGCAATCACAACCTGCCATTGTGTCACATCTGACATGGCCCTTAATAAGTGACTCCTGTGGCACTGTACCACACAGGGTTCTTCTTAAATGAGACTTGTAAATCTACCTAACTGGACAGTCCCCATTAGCTGCATAGTAAAAAAGTGTTTGTGTTTATGTTGCGTTTGTGTTAACTGCTTAGTTAAATGGTTACATCTGAATTAATATTTAAACATGTTGGTTCCCAAGTTTCATAGCAGAGTTTTCTCCTCCTGTCCTAGCAAGTGCAATGATGTAATGGGGCCTTTGTGTTGGCTGGGATACCAAAGCTGTTACATTATAATGGTTTGACTAAAATTATTTAATTTTCTCTTTAAAAATAGCCTAATGTGCAGAGCTGGTTTGAATTGAATAGCACTTTGAACATTAAATCAGAGATTGTATTGTATGGGAAATAAGACATGGAAATAATAAAAAAGGCCTTTTTACTAATGAGTGAACACTCAGGTCCTGAACAGCTCCTTTGGTGCATATCACAGTCTCAGAGTTCTTTGTAGCTGCAAGACAAGAGCATTTCACAAGATACATCTTGTGCTTCTAGTCTAACAAAATTGTCAGGAAATCCATGAATTAAAAGTTCAGTTTTTGTGTAAAGTGAAATTCTGATGAAGGTATATTTGTATTAGCAGCACATCTTTCTAAGTTATGATAGCAGTGAAATGAGAGCAGAGAATCTGTCCTACTCCTCACATAATAAATAGCCCATTAAAACTTAAAGACAACAGGCAATCCTCAGTCTATAGTCAAGTTAAATCTTAACAACCTATTAGGTGTTGGAAGCTGAGAAAAGCAAAACAGTGAGAAATCTATAAAACACACATTTCCTTGACACAGGGTGCCCAGAGCAAGCACAGGACGGGATGGAGGTCCAGTGATTTGTGTTTGTTGTGGTGCCAAGGAGGAATGCAAAGCGAGATGGAGGCCGTGTGGTCCCATTCTTCCACTCATTTCAAGGACAGATTTATCTCCTGCTCTACTTTCTTCCTCTCAGGGGATGAATTTGGCAGTAGCTTGCCGGCCTTGTTCCTCATCGTCCTTTTTTTCTCACAAAAACCCAGCTGCACCCTTGGATCGAGCCAAGTTTGCCTCTCGTCCTCCCTTTTTTCCCCAGAAAACCAGCTGTACCCCTGGCACCAAGGAATGTGCTGTGTCTACTTAAAAGATAATGGCTTGACTACAGTCCCAGCCACTCGCACACACACACACAAAGATAAATAGTACCCCAAGTTTTTACCAAGTTGTTTGGAGGGACAATAATTTGACACCAAGTAGTGAGAGATAGATTGATGGGTTTGTGCTCTTGCCCCCGCCCCGCCCCCTCAAGGGACACCATTTGGTAAGATTTCCTCAGCTATGCCGAGTGATTACCAGGGAACTGTGTGTGTATGATTGGAATTGTTTTTCTTTTGTGTAGTGCTATATAGCTAACTTTCAGTTTGTGCATTTATCGTATGTAATTTTAAAGAATCTGTAGAAGTTGTATGAAAATAAACCGTACTATTTGTGAATCTGACTGCTTCTCTTGAATGCAACCAAACTTACAGTATATGGGCTGTTTGGGCTGGGTCAGACCTATAGTGACAGCCACTAATCCACACTATTTGTGAATCTGACAGCTTCTTTTGAATGCAACTTGGACCTGCAGCATACCGGCTGTTCAGGCATCTGGGCCAGACCTATAGTTAAGGCTCCAACAGGCATACCTATTATGAGATAAGTCCAGCCGCCCCTAGCCCCTCTAATCTCTGAGGACTGGCTAGAACTCAAGGGGATTTATCTCTTACCAAATTTATTCTCACCCTAAATGCAACACAACTCAAAGAAAAATATAGATGGTGTTGAAAGGTATCCTGTTAAAGAAGCCTTATCTGCTGCCTACCCCATGCTGTAGTGACTCTGAGTCTGGAAATGAATATATTTTAAGATCTGCCAAGACTCTGCAGCAAATTAAAATGGAATAACTGAATATATTTGTCAGTATCAGAACAGTCAGGCACTTGGATGATCACTATGTTGTGTGAATTTTCTAACTGCTATGTGGAATTTGGCTGCCATTACACAGAGTGGTTTAAGAGTTGTTTTCTGGATTTAGTCCAGTTTAGTTAAGGCTGCTGCTGCTGTAAATCATCTGAGTGTTATGAAGGAATCTCTGCTAGGCTGACTACACTAGCAGGGCAAAATAAAGTGCTTTAATTGTGAAAGCTCTTCCCAAGCTGAAGAGCAGAAACAGTGATATGAACTTCTGAAGCAGCCCTGAGAAAACTGCTACTGAGTCGTCTTCATATTCCCACTGACCCTGGGTCCTCCAGCAGCTCCACTGCTGTTCACCAATACTCCAGTAGTGATCGTGTTAAATTCATCATGGGCTGTAGGGTTACACAAATTTGTCGCAGAAGCAGATGAACAACCTAGAACCCTGTCATTTGAGTCTTGGGGCCTTACCAGCACAACACATTAGACAACAATCCTAATAGGAATGACACAATGCCATAGTCCCGTGCATCACAAAAATAGGTAGACTGGAACATAACCGAGCCACCAGGTTCAAGGCCACGCTGCTTTCAAAAGTATCCTCAGGTGACTGGGATTTTAAGTCCCTCTCCTCAACTCGCAGATCACATCACTCCTCTCATCCTTGGGAATGCTTTCAGCTCAGCAAAACCCCATCGTGCAGAACACTGCTGATTTCCTTAGTTATTCTCTGCCTTGGCTTGTGCAACTTCAAGGCTCAGTCTGGCACCTCGATAGAGAAAATAGTCCAGAATAGGTGTAGTGGGACAGTTTCTGTGCTCTGGCTCCTCTTGTGGTCACATTTATGATGCATCAAGGGTGCCTTTGTGTGGTTTAATTTACTCTGCCAAAGGGGACTAGGAAAGCAGAGTGTCTTCTCAAGACTAGTAAATCTTCTGGACAAGGACTGTATGAAGCACAGAAGGTGGAGAGCATGGAGATCCTAACATTACCAGACAAAACCTGTAACATGGGCAACAGGAGGAAACATTTCCCTTGTAGATTAGTGTTTAGTGGATTAGCCAGGCTGTACATTTTGTCAATGGACTTCATAGTCTAAAAGAAGATTCACAAATAAAATTATTTGGAAATTTAAGGTTGAAAGTGCTTTTCAGTAGAGTCTTACTGGCAACACAGATCACTTGCACAGAAATTCAGTATAAACTCCTTGATAATATATAAGCCTAAAATCTAAAAAAAAAAAAAAATTCACAAAAACAGTTGCTAGAACTCAAAACCATCCTAAATTATGCTGTGTGATAGTTTATTAAGGGACATTCTGTTATCCATATTTTCTGGAATATCACAACATATCAGCAATTACTTTCATCGTGTAAATCACTATCTTAACTCAATTACTGTAGCTATCCTTTAAAGAAATTCATCACTACTTTCTAGTCATTTTTTTGTTATTTTTGCAACCATTATTTTTCATGAGATAATCAGCTTCCTTCAAAATATAGCAATATTCCTCTGCACATATAAACAGAAAATTGAATTTTCGCTCATCTATTTGAAACACTTTTTGGTTTTCAGTCTTTAATGAAAACTCAAATTTTCAGTGATTTTTTTTTCCCACACAGAATAATAAATTTAGTATTTTTTAATAATAGGAGCTAAAAAAGTAATCTCTATAATGTGATCTAATGGATCTTATGTCGGAAATATTCCTCTGTGTGTGGTCTTGCATGTATTTGTGTGGATTAAATATTTTTAAAAATATCTATGAGATTAATCTCACTTCCATTAGATTAGGTTAATTTATGAACATTCGTTCTTCAGTGGTACTAACGCTATGTAAAATGCAGAGGACAAAGCCCGTCAGTACTTCCAGGTGCTGCAATGAATACAAGAAACTCATGCTACTGTTTTTATGTCATTCATTTACCATATAGCCAATAATATGCTTAACGTGATATTATTTTTAAATGCTGACAAAATTTTGTTTCAATAGTATTTAACATTTTTTTAAAATTGTTTTGGATAAAAATGCCTTGGACAAATGCTTCTAATACGTAAGTAGAGATTCACAGTGACTATAATTAAAAAAAAAAAAATTAAAATTATTAGAACAACAGAACTTTATTTCAAAGAAGCACTCTAGGAACTGGACACATGCTAATTATTCTTGCCTGCCATTGACACATGCTAATTATTCTTGCCTGCCTAGGTCTTCCTGAACTTAATTCTTAGCTAGGATCAAATATCTGATTTGAACATGCACTCAAATTAGTAAGTTATTACCAACTAAGTAAACGTAGGCTGAAAGAGTATTAATGAGAATGCTTTGGTAACATAAGAGAGCTGGAGTTCAGTCTAGGTCACAATTTTAAAAAGAAAAATAGGTGTACTCTACAATCTTTCCTCTATGGGCAGTGGGTAAAAAACACTGTCAGAAGATTAGTGCCGGCTGCACTGTTCCCATGAAGGAGCTCAACACACAAAAATCTTGATCGTCTCTGAAGAGGATAGAGAGGTGATGAGAAGGGAGGGGATACACCCCTGAGTCAATTCAATTTTACCTTGCTTTCACAGGGATGGCTTTCCACACAGCTCAGAAGTCTGAACTGAAGCGTTCCACAACACTGTCCTTTGCAGAAACTGAGGTTCACCATGAAAGGGCTAATTTAATTGTCAGTTCTACCAGTTTTCTTGGGTAACAGATGTTTTGTGAGCCTCTCTTTAGTGTATTAGTACCAATATATTAAAAGTAAGCAACATAAAAACCCAAGACTTTTGGGAAGGAGCATATAGGTTTTTATTACTCTGTGTCAGAAAGTGAGTAACATGGATTTCTCTTTCCCTTTCAACATTAAAAAATAACAGAGTATAACAACCACATAATTGAAAAATATTATCCATGAAGTTACAGCATCAGTACATAATCATTACATAGATCCTTCTGTGTACAGCATCATGTTTTCTTTCCATATTAAAAACAATGACTCTAAAAATGTCACATTTTCTAGTCACTGATCCCATTACTTGACACTGGGAACTCTCCCTGTGTTTTGGAAGTGTGTAAGATTTAATAATGCTCTATTTTTAGAAATCTGATTATGTGCTTCAAGAATCTTAAAAAAATCTAGCAGTGATGCATGGTCAACAGGAGTGTAGAAGGGCTCCTGTGTTCCTAGGGGAAGTTAAAGCTGTTCTTTCCTTTTTATTAAAAAAAAACCCCAAACAACCAAAAAACCAAAAACCAAAATACAAAAACCAAACAAAAAAAACCAAAACGCCAGAAAGAAAAGCAAAAAAAGAACCAACCCTCCCAAACTTTCTAATCACTGCAATACAGTCACAGGCATGCCAGGCAAACATGAACACAGTTGTTATAGCTCTGACATAGAAGACAAAAAAATTTATCTGTACATTTGTTTGTGTACTCTCTACTTTGATATTTGGCCAGGCCTCACAGGTCCAAGATGAAGTGAAATACAAAAATCATATCCTGCAGACACACTCAGTATGAGAGGCCTTCACAGCTGGTGTCCCTGTACCACACAGACAGAGAACTGAATCTCGATTAACCTACCATTATTTTAGTGCATTAACTCCCAGTTCAACATCCTACAGGCTGAAACCTTCTATTCTCCTGTGTGCTGCTGGCAAGGGAAGGACATGGGAGGTCAGAGGAAGCCTGGCTGGGATGGAGCCCTAGAAGAGCTGGCTGCAAAAGGGACATGGGGCCCTGAGAAAGGAACCGGGGACCTGCAAAAGCCCCCAGGCTGCACCCTGCCCACTGGCAGAGGACCCTGCCATACATGCAGGAGTATGCATCCTGCTGCCTGCAAGCAGGAGGGCAGCACACAGGGGTTATGTGGGGATTTTGGATTTTTGTACCACTGTACAAACCTGCCATAGGGGTGAATATGCTGATCCAAGCGTTGTTCCTTAAAAAATGGACGTCCAGTGCTCAAAACCTCAAACTTTGAATGATTTCACTGGAAAATTTCTGGTGGCTCTTATGAGATACCTTAATTCTGAAGTGGCATAAAGTAGAAAATTATGGTTCCAGTGGGTGCAAGTTCAGGATACCTAAAAATATCCCAGGGAATTTGAGTGAATATAAGCCTATTGACTGCAGAGCTACCATCCTTAACTTCTTTTCTCAGAAAGCGTAGCAATAGCCCACCAGTCCTGAGGATTAACAGATCATGGATTGAAAGTGTTGCTAGAAAGTAAAACGAAAATATGTTTCTGCAAAAGTTTACTTCTACTCATTCAATTAAATTTTTGTCTGTAGATTAGAAAACACATGGACACAAATTTGATTAGGTCTAAGACGTTCCAGCTACTTGCTACAACATCATGGTTCAGTTATGTAATTCCAGGACACAGTTCAGAGAGAGGTAAAATCAACATCCACTTGGTGGAATTTGTTTTCTTTTCTGTTCATCCCTCCATTGTTTTTCCAGTCCATCAAGATTTCTACAGGAAAATGGTATTTGTTTTCTTTAGGAGTTAACAGAAAGTACAACATGTTACGCATAAGTAAGAGGAGACCTTACATGTTGCTGTTTTTCCTGAGCTTTGTGAGTCAGATTCTACCCCCAATTTGTTATGAGTAAGTTGTATGTATACGTTGTTTGTGGAGGCATAACACCTCTCCCTACCTCATCAAATAAATTGACTGTAGAAATAATAATGGAAAAAATCTTAACAAAAATAGTCCACTTTTTCTACTTGTTTTTTTCAGATTTGTTTCTGATCCTGTAGGCCTTGATCTAATTTGCAGAAGTCATGTATAGATCAAAGCACAACCTGAAACGAAATTCTAGTAACATAATGTATCTACCAGTCACATTAAGAATACAAACAGGAGAACTGAATTCAAATATGATTTAAACACTTGTTGATCAGAATATATATAAATATGCTTACATATACATGTTTTTTGCTCAATTCCAAACCTCTTTGAGTTCATTAATCTGGAAACTTTGTGATGCAGTAGATCAGATTCTGGTCTAAATGACAACATGCTGGCCAAATAGTGGCATTGACTAATCTCCAAATTCGTTGTTAATTTAAAAAAAAAAAAAAAAATCATTGCTGAGGTGTCAAGTATGTTAAACTCTTGAAGAGAAATGATCTAAAAACTTGTCTGGAATGTGATGATTTCACCAACCCGTGGGACAGAGTCTGCATACAGTTGCAGAAGTAGAAATCTGGTCATGGCTTTATGGTAAAGTACTAACCTGACTGTAGGCCAAGTTCAGGCTGGGCATGAGGGAGTGCAGGACTGATTTAAATGGATGGAGTTGCACCAAGGGGGACTTTGTCCCCAGAGATGCAGAAAGGTCCTTGGTGAGTATACTTGTTAGCAAGACTAAGTTGATTCAGAGCCAGGTTTTGCTGATCTCACTTGTGTTGAATAATGTCCATTTAAGACACTGGCACCTCAATATATTTGATGGATAAAGTAGGAGATCCATGCTGGAACCAGCCTTACAGATAGAGCACCTTTCTGGTGATCAGGCCTGAGGGAAGGCATACCCCACAGCACAGCACAGACTGGGAGAGAGGTCCAGAAGTTATGGTCTATTTAAGCCTTCAATAAAACCAGCTGTCAGAACATAAATATGCATGTTAGATCTCAGGACAATAAATTTACACTTTTTGTAATTAAAAAAGAGTCAGAAAAAATTTCATTACTAGTGTTTTAATTTCATTTAGCAAGTTTTGCAGCATTACATAATGTCCTACTTCAATACTCAGTAAAGAAATTAATAAAACTAGTGGGGGTGGGAATGATAGAAGAATCTGAAATAATTTGGGGATTAGGCTTGTCACTCTTGATTTAATGTATGGCTGTAGAAAAAAAGACCCAATATCCGTATGGTGAGTTTATTGACAATCTGAGAAGTGGCCGAAAATATACACAGTATATATAAGCATTGAATTTGTCAGTTCAGGGCTCAGAAGTAAAAGCCCCCATCATTTGGACACAGATTACCACAGAAAAAGCTATGTGGTTTTGATTCCACTGTTATTCTATGAGAGTTATTCTAAGTGCTCTAAAAATGAGAAAATTAGATTTATGTAAGTCTCTTTTCCTTTGTTCAGAGCAACAGCTAGCTGCTCCCCATGGAACTGTCTTGCTGTGGCAGTACCTCCTGCCAATTCAGCCATATCCTCAGTGGGGTCTTCTGCAGGATGGGCTGCATGTTAGAGCTCTTCTTACTCTTCACAGTGAAGAGAAAAATAAAAGATGGGGAAATTGCTCTGTGAAATATCATCCATAATGTCTTCCAGGATTTTCTAAACTACTTCACCTTGAGGCACTTGGTAGTACTGAACACAGATATGGATGGTTCTTGCTGTCAGGGCCCTGACCATGTTCCCCCAACAGCGGTTTTGACTGTGGAACTCAAGGCATGGGCCAGTCCCTGACTCAGGGGTTGCTCCATCCCTGGTGCCCTGCTCATGCCTGGACATGGCCCTGAACCAAGCCCCCACCCTGTCCCAGACTCGGTCTGTCCTCATTCCCCCATCTTACCCTGGATCCCCTTACTGTGTCTGATTTCCCAAATACCTCTTCAGCCAGCCAAAGCCACTACACTAGACTAAGGTAGATGTTGATAGCTCTCCTTTAACACTTATTTCATAGTTTATCAGAGTTTGGCTTAGATGCCCTTTTATACCACTGCTCACAAATTCAGTACAAAACTGGATAAAAAGAAACAAAGAAAATATGTTCTTCTATCCAGAAAAAGACAATACTCACTAAATAAACTGACGAACATAACTGTCCAAAGCTGTCAAAGAGTGAAGATTTGATCTGAAAGATATATAGTCTTCATTCTACTCTTTCTCTCATGGAGGCATCAGTCCTGAAAGTTATGGTTTACGTATTTTCACCACAAGTAAGAAATATCTGTGGTATGCATACTGAGAAGAGATTAGTCCCCACAACTGTCAACACATTTCAAAGTTTAGTGCTTATACTTGCAATACTAAGGGTGTAACAGTTACAAATGGGATACAAAGGACAGAAAGTCTTTTTGCTTCTATCAGGTTAATAGAAGAAGGATATGCTACAAGACAGGTCAAGATGTTTGGAGCCATTCAAGAGAAATGAAAGGTTCAACTCATCACAGAATGTGCTTTTGGAGCCGTAGACAATGCTGTTTTAACTTCTTTTACCTCGTACATCTTTAACCCTTGCTTTTCACCTTAAAGAAGAGTACAATGTAGATAATCTGCTTTTTAAGTTATATGCCCCTGATGAAAAAAGTAATTGTTTGGATTTGAAAATAGTTTCATATGTTAATAATCAAATCCCATTCAAATAAACAAGGACACTTACAGAGCAAAGCAATCTTTTCCTCTTGCTGTAAAACCACTTAAACTCACTAAATCAAAATTATTTTCAGTAGCAACATATGATTTTGCAAACACAAGATTAAGTATTTGGTGCTAGAATATGCAAGTGCAACTCAGCTGAATGCAGTGGAACTGTGTCTGCCTGTATCAGCAATGGATTTGGCCCCAAGGCTTCATTATTTAGATTGTGAATTCCTGATGTGAGGAACTATGTCTCTGTTTGAGAGATGCTTCAGATACTTTAGCTACTTTATAAATAATAAATATAATCACAACTAGTCCCTCAGGGAAGAGGAAGACTGATTGTGAGGGAGAGGGGCTTTGTATAAACACAGAAAAACCTCACCCCAGCTACCTTCAGGGGACTCAGAAATAAAAATTACCTTAAGTATTTATTAGGTATGTTGGTCTTTAATTAAAAGCTTTGTCCAGGTCTCTGGAGATACTTCAGCATAGGTGCTCTGGACAGAGAGTTGTTCATCTACAGATAGTCCTGCTGCAGGACGTGTTCATCAGGTTTAGGGGAAATACACAGAAGGAAATAAAATCTGGGAAGAACTTTGAGGGCCTCTTTTCAGATGTGCTCAAGAGAGGATTTACCGTCAAGGGTCTGGAAAGATAGGCACCTTTACTACCATTTTCTGGGCAATGTGTCTCACCATCACGTGATGCTGATAAAGCCATCACCTATTCAGTACCATGACCGTCCTGGTACCTCCCCAGCTGGAGGCAGCTGATCCACATGCAAAGCTCCCTTACACAGCCCAAACAGCCAAAAATTTGCTTTGACTCATCAATACCACATAGATAAGCTGTGCAGCCCTTAAGAAGTAAGTGCAATCAATCACATTTGCAAGTAATTGGAAGAATTTTTACTCTAAATTTAAATAAAATAGAAAGTAGAAGATCATAATCTTTATGAAGGAATGGTGATTTAGATTTTTGAGCCACAACATAAGTATGGATGAATAATCTAGCCAAACAGGCTTTGTCTGTACCATCGGTAGTACCAATTTCAAGACATTAGCAGTTTAGGCAAGCATCATTCTGTCTTTGAGCATCCTGAGAATATGGCTAAATAGGATCTTCAGTAGTGTGATGAACACAAGCAGATCCCAGAGCAATTACTCCACAGGACTGAACTAATTTGAATACTCATTAGGTAAATGCATAAAGATTGCTATACAGTCAGATTATTGGTGGGAATTCACAAGAGCCCTCTTGCTGCAGAAATTATTGGAAGATGACAATCAGTGTCACTTTTTCAGCACAGACCAACACTATGCTAAGAATTATATACAGGGGAAAATCCTTCAGGCCAAATGTAATTGAAACTTATTCCCACAGAAAATTTTAATATGAAATGTGCTACCTATAAGGGTCCCTGGAACAACGTGTACAGTTATAACTTTGAGACAGATAGAAAACTAGATGCATCTGCAGCTGAGAAATCAGGGTCTACTGTGGAATTTCAGGTCTTTCTGTTAGTTTGTGGAACCTTTGAAATGACATGTTCATTTAGAAAATATATTAATTTCTTATTGCAATTTATCTAATCTCAGAAAACCTCTGAAAGCCATGAGATTTTCTGTGAGTACCCTTCTACTGCCAAAAGCAGTAATTTGAGCTCTCACACAGAGCTCCTCTGTACATCCATGTATTGTAGTACTGTGCTAGAGAGACAGGGGCCTTATTTCAGGTTGTCTAATCTGATGCTGGTTTTATGCATGTGTGTTTTATAGGTTCAACTTTGAAGACACAGGGAAAGAAGTTTTGTGTTTTAGGGATATGGATGTTAGTAAGGACTGGATGAATCAATGACAAACAGTATGTAGTTAGATGTACAATGATGAATGAAATGCATTCTTCATTATTATTGAGAAGGAATTTTCAGTGACTACCAGTAATGATGTTTTACTACAGAATTGATTCAATCGTATAATGTCAGGCACATGATAAATATCATTTGTTCTCTTCTAATAATGCAGAAATAGATACTGCAGATTAAAGTGAAATGAGCAACTGCTGACAAAAAAATTCTTTCCCATAATGTATCACTTCATTACTGATCATCTAATGAAATCATCTGCTATCCAAAGTGTTTGTAATATTTCTTGAGACAAAGTAAACTTTTCCACCACCCTGCAGCACAGACAAGGTTTAAAAAAATCCCCCTCCTAAAGAAGACACTTCAATAGGGCAAACACTGTTTCTGTTCCAAGATGTGAGAGCATTTCTGATACCAATGATAAAATGCAGGTTCTGGTTAAGCATGCAAAAAATCTATCACACATATAAGGTATAAAGGGAATAACTTACATAAAGAAAACTCCCTACATGTGTAAAAACTGATAGGTTTTAGGTTTGAATTGAAATTAACATATAACAGAATTTTTTGTTGGACAGGAGATTCTTGTTTGATTTTTGGTTTAGAGGAAAGGGAGCATGTTAATTTTGTAATAGTCACAACAGCATTTTGGAACACAGTTTGGCAAAAAAACAATTATTTGATCAGCAAACATGTACAGCCATATGTATTAGTGTTTTAAACAATCGTCTACAGAAATTAGCTCTCTGTTCAAGTATTTTAAGGCGAAATATTAGCTTTTGCTCTCCTGTGTTATTTGTTGGAATATCTCTCTGCTTCCATTTGGTCAAAGAATGCAAAAATAGAAACAAAAAGGCCAACCCTTTCATGCCTCCAAGACTGCACTGCTCTCGCAAAAAGACAGAGAGAAGCAAGAGTTTATTCGGTTTCCCATGGTGCCGTACTTTTAGTAGATGTTTTAGTTGTATAAGCAATAGGAGGTTCACAGAGTGCCTCCTGACCTATGAAGGTCACTGCACTCCAGGCTCAAAGGAAGTTGTTCATGACCGCAATATATAGGACTGAAGTCTTTGTGTCCATGATACTCAGAAGGGCAAATTTGGGAGTGAGAAGCTGACACGGAATACTGGTTACAGCAATAATAGGAGACCACAATGTGGTTTTGTGGTCTGACTGGAATCAGTTCTTTCTATGAACTTCACAACCTCCCTCCTTCATTTTCCCTGTATGTAAAGTGGGAATAATATCTCTCTTCTTCAGAAGATAATGGAAGAATTAGCAGAATGTTTGTAAAGCACTGTAGAAGCGATAAACCACAGACAGACAATAGAAGGCGAAGTTAAATAATTGTACAGAAAATGAAACAGAAATGTTTAGGAAGAAGTCCAAGAAAAAACATCTGGCAGAAGAGAGAGGCATAGGAAGCCTGACAGAAGGAACAGAAATGCAGCCTTACTGGTTTGTTTTTCTCTTTGTAGATCAAACTGACATGTCAGATACAGTGCAATCTGTTGTTTTACAGAAAAATTAGAGGATGAAAGTATGGGAACATCAAGGGGTTTTCTGCTTGTTACACTGGTCCACCAGCAAGTAGGCTGGGGATACACAAGATACTGGGACATGACACATCTGGGACAGCTGACCCCAACTGATCAAAGGGATATCCCAGACCATATGATGTGCTCAGCAATAAAAGCTGGGGGAAGAAGAAGGAAGATGGGGACATTTGAAGTGTTGTTTGTCTTCCCAAGTTACCATTACTCATGATAGAGCCCTGCTTTCCTGGAGATGACTGAACACCCGCCTGCCCATGCAAAGTGGTGAATGAATTCTTCATTTTGCTTTGCCGTACATGCAGCTTTTGCTTTACCCATTAAACTGTCTGTATCTCAAACTATGAGTTTTGTCACTTTTGACTTTTCAATTCTCTCCTCTACCCCACTAGTGGGGAGTTAGTGAGTGGGTCTGTGGGGCTCAGTTGCCGGCTAGGGGTAAATGATGACAAGCAGAAAAGGGCTTGTGTGAAGATCCATTGTGGGAGCACTGTAAAATAGCATCCTGAATGATCAGCTGTGGGTGCTGATCTTGTCATACTGAATGGAAGAAAGTCTATAGAAGACCTGTGAAAAGGAAGATGGACAATTTCTATGTTAGCTATTGTCTGTGCACTTACAGCATTTCAATTTTTTTCTGTTTCTTATAGTGACTTAAGAACATTGAGATTCATAGCATAATATTATTTCAAAAGCTGTGGCTAACAATAACACTGAGTCTTGTGCAACTCACAATAGAAGTACGATAGTATAAAAGTTAGATGAAAGTTTTACTGTAGAGTTACAGTTTGATATAGGATTCTCCCTAAATAAAAAGAACACAGAGAAGACATTCAAAACACCCACCTTTAACTGAAGCTAATCTGCAGGAGAATGCAGATGGAAAATACCTTTAGGTGACTTCTCTAGAAAAGGTCCTCACATGATAGCATGTCTGTTTCTGAGCCAATTGACTACAAGTCTTTCCCAAATATAGTAGCAAGTCCTTTTACAGCATTGTTGAAAACAAAGAGTCTAAAGTATCTTATTCCAAATACCATCTCAGTGCAAGGTCCCTGTTTAGACCACAGTTTAAGCCTCTGTACCTATTCCATCTAGCTCAAGGTAATGTTCCCATTATATTGACCAGATTTTTTTTTTTTTTCTAATTGAAATCACTGAATTTATATTTTAAGAGGCATCAGGTCAGCCTGAGAACACATATAGTAGGCATCAGAAATCTTTTCATCCCTTCCTCCAAAGCATAATAACTTTAGTAAAATTCTTAGTCTACATCTGCTTGACAGTAGCAAGTAACATCCAAGTAACTTACCAAAACAAAGATATTATTTAATTGAAACAGGATAATTTCTTTTCTCAACATCTCCATCATATTATTTAATATCAAGCATGTATTACTTCAGCAGCACCTCCTTATCAAACTCCCAGAACAACAGTGGTTGGCAATCAGTGAAATATATGAAAATCAATAAGATGTTCTTGTAAAAACAGCCTACTTAGATTAAATATATAGCGTACTGCTCATTAGGTGGAAATCATACTGAAATGTAACATCAGAAGCAAAGCTAAAAGCCTGTAGTATCTTTGTGGTGTGAGCTCTTAAGTTTCATTAACATTAATTGTATGTATGGTTCAAACAGAAAATATACTCCAGGACATTTAAATTAATGCAACTGATTGAAATGGAAACTCTACTGTAGTCAATCACAAATAAAAATATTAAGGGTATGATTCTGTAACCTATTTCTCATCTAGTTAACCACCCAGTCACAGTGAATTTACCTACATGCAGGGGGGCTGACTGAGTTAGGGCCCAATTTTCTAAATCAAATCTTTCCTTCATGTTAAAGGAAGAGTGCTAACCTTGAAATCATGGTTTTGGAAAGATATTTCTTGGCTATTTTTAGCAATACAATTTAATTCTAACATTGTAGTTTTGGGGAAACTAATTTGGCTTTCCTTCCATCCTCAGTTACGATGAATAGTAAGAAGATCAATAATGTGTTGCACTTATATAATGTCCTTCATTTCATGATCTTTAAGGGCTTCATGGACACAAATAAATTAAGCATGATGATATCAGTCTGGAAGTAAGCAATGTTGTGCTAAAGGAAGAAAATCAAATGTTAGGAGTGACACGAATTATACAAGTTGTGTCAGTGGCTGACTGGGAAGAAGAACCTGGACGTTCTGGCTCTTGCTTTTCTCTTCCAAGCACTAACCACATTTTATGCATTCAATGTATGAGCAAAACCGAAACAAAAACCTCATCATAACACTACAGAAAGAAAATAATGAATCATGAATCAGAGAACATCTGGATTGTGAGTGCGTGAGGAGGCTGCCTCCTGAAGGTCTTTCTAGATACTGTTTCCAGGCAAACAAAGAGAAAACTAGGAGCAGCTGTTCTCGATAAAATGTTGCAAGATTCCCCTGTGGTTTTCTACCTGGCTGCTCTGAAGTTATTTCTAAAGCAAATTCCATGCAGAGATGTGTGTCTGTAAGGGGATGGGAGGAAGGGAAAAATTGTACCCCCTCACCCACCATGTTCCTCATAGGAGCCATCAGTTTTTCTCTTCATCTCACTCTCAAGATGAATGAAAAATAATCCATTAAGTCTTGTTTGTTTCTGTTTGTTTGTTTGTTTTTTAAACCCCAGGTTTGCCTTAAAACTGATCTTTAAAAAAAGTTCATCTACCAAAGGACTGACTTTCAGACTTGTCTCAGTGCAGAACTCTTTGCAATCAATACCATCCTTTCTCTTACTTGCAAAGCCTACAGCTATGCATAAGCACTGGAAGATGATGGCAATGTCTGACAATCAAGAAGAAAAAATAAAGTGTTTCCGTTAGACATTTATTGAGATTTTTATTAGAAAAAAATACTGAAATGGAAAAACCCAGGAGAAATAAATAAGAAAATGCCAGTGTAGCTGTAGCATATAAAAATGTCTTTGAGAGTAAATTAGGGATCTCTATGATTTTAGCTTGTGCTTCAGTGCTTTCCTCACAGCAATAAGAAACAATAAAACTGGTTCAATAGTCAAGAGCAAAATAATCAGCTTCAAATATGGTAATTCACCACTGATATAAAACGTGCACTCACATACCCAGGTACAGATGCATATTCACTCATGTGGTAAATTTTATAATGCTCACAGTTAGGTTTTTTGGTAGATGGTTTAGGGCTTGTCACATTTTGTGATTACAGGAGATCTGAGCTGAAAGATGAGGGCATGCTTCACTCAGCAAGCACTGATGCTTACAGACTTGAAAAGAGATCTCAGCCTTTGTGCTGGAGGACTCTGTCTTAATTTGGGCCTAAAGATTCTCAAAAGATTCAAGTAAGGCCAAGCAACACTGAAGAGAAGATCATATAGGGAAGTAAAGAAAAGAAGAGGAAAGCACAAAAAGAAAAGGAAAAATTTCTCCTCTCCCAGTTACAGAGCAGTATATACAGAGAAAGTGTTGACTTAAATGAACATGCTTCAGTGAAGGATGCATGATCCAAGGTGCTCTCAGCAAAATAAATTGGTGTTTGTTTGTTTTGTTTTGTTTTGTTTTGTTTTTTTTCTGATCACTGATACTGTTTCTTTGGCAAGGAAAAAAATGACCTAGTCTTGATTTTCTAACATATGTTTCCTTCCATCTCATTTTGATCTGAGGTGGAAAGCATTCATCTTCCTCTACACCCACTGTAGCTTGTGTTTGGATTTCTATGCAGAGATTCATTGACCAAAGTGTTCTTTAACATCCAGGTGAGAAGGTGAACTTTGTGGTGGCCTCCCTGGTAATAATTATGGTTACTATAAACACTGCTGGAATCTGGGACAGAGGCAGCAGTAGCCAGACATGGCACTAGCCTCATTCTTCCAGGTGAAGCGGCTGGATTTCTGCCACTACTGCTTATCTCATGTTGTGACCTGCTGGGAGATGTGGTTGCCTTGGAGTTTTGCCATCTGCTGAGATCCTTTCCTTCATTTTCACAATTCTTTTTCTTGCCTTTAGGAGTCCCTCCATGGAGTTATGTTATGTCAGTCTTTGGGACTGCTACCTACCCAGGTACACACTGGGCTCAGAAACGGATTTGACACCATCTCAGAAGTTTTGTCACAAAGTCCTCAGACTTCTAAGATCCTTGGACTCTTGCCAGGCTGTACATTATAAGGAGACACAGGGTAATGCATGCCAATGAAGTTTAACATCGTGAAATATACAGGCTTGGGACAATACAACTTCTGATCTTGTTTAATGAAAAACATTACACTGAACTTGACCTTCTGAGTGAATGCAGTGCTGCTCTAATAACATGTCTTTCTCATTTGTATTGCTCAAGGAAATCCTGCTCTCTGTGACATTAGGTTTTATCTGAACCGTCAATCTCTAGCAGAAAGACATACAGAAGTTCTGCTTAGGGGACTGCACAAATCTTTTTTATTATTATTAATGCTGAACATAACCACTTGGGTTTTGTAGTCATTATTTTCTGAATTCATCTGTTCATTTTTCTGGAACATGAGAAAAATTTAGGTTTTATGTCTTATTTAACGAACTGTGATTCGCACTGTAATGGAATTGCAACCTACTGTCAAATCACAGATAATATGCCATCTGTGATGTTATATTAAGTTGTTGGGACAAATATTCTTCTGGTATAAGTCAGCACAGCTTAATTTACATCAGCAGAACCTTTTGGTCAAACCTGAAATAGCAAATTAATCCATCCAAGTGATCTTTCTCTTCTAAATCCAGAGCCAAAGTGCAGATTTCAGAAGTTGTATTACAACCTCTAGGAGTGTGAAAACGCTACAGCGAGAAAGCAAACAAACAAACATCAAACAAATCCTTTTTAAAAGAAGTTCACTAATATCTTAAATACATATTATTCTGTTCTGTCTGCCTCTAAACATTAAACCAGTCAACTTATAGCAGAGTTTTAATCTCCAGTCCTCAAAAATCAATGTATGAACAGAGCCTGTCCATTTGTTGGTATTTAAGGTTACTGTTTTTCCCTTGTGAAAGTGGATATCATACTGGGTCCAAAGCACAGTCATATCTAGGCTCTTTCACTAGTAAAAGAACAAACAGGCGTTCTGATTTTGTTATCCTATTCTTGCACAAATACCTCAGGTAGTTCAAGTGCCTGCAGCATCTTGTATGGAGCCATCACTTTTGCTTTTCAGTGAGGGCAGAGTGTTCTTATAAAATGGCTAGTCTGCCTCCATCCTATTTCTTATGGGCCTAGTATGAGTCTCTAAAAAAGGCACATATGAGACATACTTTTCAAGAAGGGGGCACTAACTGGGGCTAGCTGCCGTAACACCTGTACTCTGCAACTTGCCTCCTACTCTTCCCTGAGCTAGGGATCTAGCAGTGGCAGGGAGCGACAGAAAGGTTGTTCAGCTCACAGACAGTGTCATGTGTCCTCCAATAATGGAGATGTTATATAACCAAGTTTGCACCAGACCATGTGATGGGGGAACCAAAATTTTGGTAAATACTAGAGGCACTTCCAATTATTGGACAAGAGAGAACATGGCTTTGTGGAGCTACTATAGGATGTTACGTGACTGTCTTTGCTGTGACATTTTTCACCCTGCCTTAAACCCATGTGGAGTCACAACTATTGTTATCAGGCATTGGCAAGTGTAAGCACAATGCAGATGCTCTGACTGTACTGCCTGTGACATGATGGGACAAATAACTCAGAACAGCTCAGCGCTTGCACAAAGACACAGACAGGTGTGTTCAAAACTTTCCCAAACTCTACACTTCAGAGTTGGAAAAGGTAAAAACCCCAGCAATTTTACAGGAAAAAAAAAAAAAAGATCTAGGACCTTTCAGAAAGAAACAGCAATATTGCAGATACACCCACAGTCTGTTTAACACTCTTTGGTGATAGAAGTTCTGGACTGAGAGAAGGGTAAAGCTGAAGCTCTGCCATTTTTAATCCCTGGAATTAAAATAGCTTTCCTTTCACCTTTGCAGAGCAGCAGCACAAACAGGGCTGCCCACACCCAAGCAGTCAGAACCACACTTGCCAGCACTCAATCACTGTTTGGAAAACAAGCAGCTTTGGGAAAGAAAGGATGGAAAGATTTTTCCACAATGTTTGGGAATGTTTGGCATGCAGAAAACCGCTGCTGGCTGCCTGCCGACCTGCCTGGGAGCCAATGCATAGAACTGCAGATTCTGCTGATATCGTGCAAATGTGTTAATTTTCTTTCTACTTTGAGTGTTTTTCATCATCCTTGTCTAAAACAAGAGATAGACAGGAGGGGCCTTTTACTGTTCCCTTTGAAGCCTATGGCAAATTTCCCTTCTACAGCAAGGTGCCAGGATCCGTACCTGACCAAATAATTTTGTTTCTGCAGCTGATGCTGACTGTGTTTCCCTAAAAGTGCTTGATCTGAGCCATGGTTTCCAGCCAGAAGCTCATGGCTCCGTAAGGACAGATTTTGGACCTGGAGCTGGTAGCAGTGCAGATGATGCTCCTTCACTTAGTGTCACTCTCTGTAGAGAGCCCTGGGTGTCCTATTGGTGGCAATGCCCTCCCTGTTGTCTGGGGGGCTGTGCCTTCCCCTAAAGCCATACCTTGGCCCTTCTTGGTTTTCACTTTCTGACTCGTGCTCACACTGGAGCACCAGCTCTGGCTGTATTAGCACGCTGTTAGGTCAGGAAAGATCATCACGGCAGATTATCATCCTTGCAGTCCCCTCAGTTCTGGTCCCACAGCAGGGTGTTGCAGGACCTGAGAGATGTGATCCTTGAGCTGCATGGCCTAAAGAGACAAAGGATTCCCACACTATGGACTCCTAGAGTGAGTTTTGTCCCCAGACAGAAAGAACACTGATTACAATAACTAAAAAATGAAGTCCAGTCTTGAACATGATGCTCTCTCTGGCTATAAGCAGAGTGATTCATCCTGATATGCAAGGTGTGTTCACGCTCCTGTGGTTCCTCCCTGCTTGTGGCAGGAGGGATCAAGAAAAAAGCTATAAAGGTGAGTAAAGAAGAAAGTCTTTACAGCATCTACCATCTGATCTCCAAAGTAACAGTCTGGACCTGGTTCCTGTCTCACTGCTGTGGGCAAGTGAGAGCTATGGGAAGTTGTAGCACTCCATTTTTAAACTCAGAAGTATTAAAAGGAGTATGGCACTGAAATTAAAAATAGTATCTGATTTCTGCCTCCAGGAGATGCATACTTCTCTAGCAGGGAGATCAAATTTGAACAGGCACAAAGAAATATTTACATAACATGACTGTAAGAAGCAGCATACTTTAGAAGAGATCTGTAGGCCAGAGCTGAAGTTGCAGTGATTTTTCTAGTGATAGAAATAAACAAGCAAATAAAACTCAGGGCTTTGAGAGCACATCAGAGATACGCATTAATGCTTAAAGCACTCAGATGAGAGCAGAAATGAGTCTGTTGGAGCTATTCCATATCTGAACAAGATTGAAAGTACTAGACTTTGCAAGATGCTTGTGTGCACCAAGCTAACAAACACACTCAGGAAGCAGGAGGCCTGTATTATATGTTTTCACAATACATGTCATACATATGGTTTCACGTCATGATGTGATAAATCATTTGTTTGTATTCACAGCCTGACATACTTGAAAACAATCAGCAAAGGATTGCATTGCAAACCAGCTTGTCACTGCTGATCCTCTAAGCTCTCAGTGACCGGTGTTCTGTCTATATTGTTTGTCCTTTTAAAAAACATGTAGCAATACAACAAGTACCAAAACAGGAAGAAAGGAACATAGCTAAATCGGTAGTTTAACTGTGTCCATCCTTTCTCAGAGTGAAGCTGGTGTTACAGATCTGCAGCCTGGACGCTAAAGCACTGCACTTTTCCCTTTCCTTGCTTAACATCACGCAATCTGCAGTGTAACCTAATGGCCTTGCACAGTTCTGCAGCTTATACTCCCACATCGTGCCTCTGATTGTTTAAACCAAATAAAATATATGTAGATTTTCTCTCTGCTTTGTCCCATAGTTAAAAAATAGCAGGCAGCAAGTCAGTTTTATTTTGCTTTTTATCTAAAATTTCATGAAGCTCTACAGATGATTGTTAAACGTCACAAACCTCAAGCAAAAAGAAATGTGTCAGTGCATTTTGTCAAGATGGAAACAAAAGAACAGAGAAGTCAAATGGCCTGTTGAAACACACACCAGAAAATTAGTGGCAGCATCAAGAATGAAACAAAAATTAAAAAGTCCTATCTCACTATTTCTTGTACCAGCCATTGTACCATGGAATCTTCATCACTGTCCTTGTAATGTAATGCATAGAAGTGTATGACTGCTTCCACTGACTCTGTCATTAGCAGCTTCACTCTTAACATTTTCTTTTGCTGCAGATGAGAAAATATTGCAGTAAAATTTTTCAGTGTAGATTATTCCTTGCCTGTAACAATTATCTCTAAAATCCTTGTGTGTTTCTTCAGTGTTTTATGCTTTGACAATAGTATATCTTCGACAACTTTTACTGCACAAGCAGGAATAACTGAGTGTTATTTTTGGGGGATAGGGTATTGGGATAACCAGAAAAGATGACCTTCTTCTTAAAGGAAATCTGGTAACGGTTATAATTTTCTTAAATTATTGCCATCCAAGCTGAACACTAGGGGTCATATTTAGATAACCACTGACATACTGTAGAGCACATCCAAGAGAAAAAAATAGCCACATACTCACCAATGACCCATAAATGTTTGTCAATTCGTGGAAGAACACCAGTGATTTTCATAGTATACAGTGCAAACTCTGGTTTGCTGTGAAGTGCTGGGTTAACTCTGGTATTTCTGTGCTTTCAGGAGGAGTTTGGAAACAAAGTGGAAAGACTCGCAACATGATCACAGCATCAGATGAGCTCTATCTTTTTCCCCAAAGGATAATGCCCTTGCACAGATATCTCAGGAGCTGTGCTCTCTCCCTTTTGTATTTTCAGTGCCACAACAATTCCAGTTCAGGAAAAGTGGGGCACAACATGCTTGTTGCTGAGCCAAAGTGCTCTTGCAAAACACAGAAAGTTAATTTAGGAGCCAGATTCAGAAGCAGCAACACCAGTTGTTTCATCGTTTTCTTGGTTTTGTATACTACACATTTCTTGAAGTTAACTTTCACCACCTGTACTACCCACACAGAAGAGAGCTGACTCCGAGCAAAGTACCTTGACATTACATAGATCCTGGGAGCCCAGGTAATGCCCTTGTGAGGAACAGCTGTAGTGTAATATTAATTTTTAACTATTTTTACAGTAGTGGAAAGAGACTGCAAGACATACTTTTGTGGAAGTGCAGCTCTATCAGTGCTGAGAGACAGACATGATAACATATGCCAAATAAAAAATGCTAGAAGTGGCCTGGTCTTTGCATTTTCACTATCCCCAGCCATGTCATGGTTCTCCAGTGGCCATGGAGGGCTCGTGTGCTCATGCTGTTACAGATTGTCATAATTCTGGGTTGAGGTCGTGTTTCAGTATTGTGCTGCTGCAGTTCCATATGATGAAATGCAGATGTAGAAAATAAACATTAGCTTGTGCATAATGCCTTTCAGTCTGCACGGCTTGCTTGTTTCCTATGTCATAGTTTCCACTGTGTTGTACAGTCACCTTTAAAAGTCCTAAGTACTGGAGTTTCCACCATTTCCTTTAGGAGACTATTTCACAATTTGAAATGTCTTGCTGTCAAGGAGGTTTTCCTGACATTCATCCTAAAATTTCCTTCTCTTAATTTCATTTCATTATTCCTAATTAAACACCCATGTAAATAATTCCTTCCCACAGCTAGAGTCAGATTGCAGCTGTTCTTTCATGTACATGCAAACTAAAGAAGAAAAAGGGTACCTGAATTTACCCCTGCCCTGTGAGATAAATGCAGAACCAGCACCAAGTGAATCTCTAAAGAATATTCTTCCAAATTTGAAGTGATAAATGTATAAATATGTACAGTTAGTTTGATCTTACAGGCTGTAGAAAATATGAATCAGAACTGAAAATAAATAAGCAGTTCAATACAAACAGAAGGTCCCTGACCAGTACAACTCCTCTTTCTTAAGTGTTTCACGTGTTACTCCAAACTTTATTGCTTGTAACTTAGTAATAATAGATTATCCTTCAAAACAGGGATTCATGATCAGAAATGGTGACAAGAAACCCTGGGTTCTTAGATTTGGCTAACACTAATCAGTATTTTGGGCAACAATAAGAGATTAAATCCATGTTGTCCTGGTTAAATTCTGATTTACCTCTCTTGTGCTGTGTGGTGGTGCAATTTTTACCCCTCCCCGGCCCTCCTTGTTGGGCTGCTTGGTGCTAGGTGTGATTCCACCCACCTTCCCCGAGCTATATACACCAATCTGTGGAGATAAGGACTGCTGCCTGGCTCCTGCCCCTCCTGATTGCTCGGTAAGGGTTATAATAGCCCATCATCTCCTAATGGCCTGGCACACCTGTGCCTGGGATGCGGTCAAATGGAAACAATAATAGAGTTGCACATTCACCAAGTTCTTGTGCAACTGCTGGAAGGCACCAGGATACTTCCTTGTTCAAGCTGGGTACAAGCAAAAGGTATCTGACAAAAGTCAGTTATCTTGGACACTATAAATTGTGACCACAAAGGAGACCCTTTGAGCTCTCCTGGATCACAGGTGGGCTGTGACCAGCATCTCCCCTGAGCTGGGACATCTCTCAGGTACCAAACCCCTTAAACTGTCGTCTGCTCCAGATGGAAGGCCAGGGTGAAGTCAAACCGCAGGAGTCTCATCGCCCATTGAGGAATGCCAAGGCATTGTGAGTATTTATTGTAAACTCGAGAAGAGTTTACCTAGCTTCTCTTTCACCTGCTTTTTCTCTGCTTACTGGTGTGTGGGTACATACTTCATTCTACTGGATCTGAATACTTTTATCTCTGTGTGTGTCTGTATGTTTTGTGTTCATTCTATTGGATCCGAATACTTTTGTTTCTGTATGTGTGTTTGTACGTGTTGTGTTTGTGTATGTGCATGTACATATGTATAAATTAAGATACCACAAAGTAATTTAGTGTGAATCTTGTCATCCTAGAATCTGTAAATAAGTCGCTATTTTTATAACACCTTCTAAATTATTTTGTAAATTGCTGTTATTAATAAATCTAAAATTCCAGTTAAATCATTGCCATGTTAATACTTTCATCCATGACACGCTGACATTTAGATCTCCTGTAGTCTCAAATTGAGTGTGCTGGTTTTAATTTCCCTTTTCAAAAATGACTGCACAACATTGCTAGTAGACAGTGACTGCTTTGGTCTATCTCAGACACTGAGACTTAACACTGAGTGGAATAACTGGTGAGATATGTTAACCCCTAAATATTCTCCAGGAAAATAAAAAGCTCTATCTGTATAGAAATTAAGCAGTATAGACATTTTTTGTTAAAATGCATAGCTGTTCACAAAGTTTTCTCTTCAGAAACCCATGTTTTTCTTTGCATGTGTGACGTTTATCTCTGATTTGATTTCAGAAAAGTCAGAGCAGTATCAACTGAGACTCAAAAGGACTAAACTGGCTTTTAGCAGTCAAAAACCTACAGAAGTAAAAAGGAACTTTGAAAAATGCTCCACTTCAAATGAAATAACCTACATTTAAAATATTCTTGTTTTCTTTAAGATCTCTGGGAAGAGATGAGCTTGTCTAAAGAAATGGCTTGGCTTTAAAAAGCACACCAAAGCACACCAAATACCAACTGCTGAGACTCTGGTCTGTTAACAGACACCAAAAAATTACTTTACTTTCTTGCTTTTTCCTGCTTGGGACAGAGAAGCACCACACAACTGAGAGCCCAAGCAAACATGGCTTTTCCTGCTCTGTGCATGGCTTGATTTGTGGGTTCGTTTCCACATGGCAAGGAGCATTGTGTAACTACCTTCCCTGGCTTGTCTCAGCAGGGTGGATTTGATCTGAGGATGGGTAGTAACATGATTCTGACCCTGATTTCGGGATGGGTGAGGAGAGCAGATGTCCAGCTCATGGTCACTGGGGATGGGCTGGGGCACTCCTGTGGATTGCAGGTGGAAAGCCTGTTCCATCTCTGCCTGTGTGTTGGAAAGGGCCTTGTCTGGACTAAAGCAAAGCAGACAGGGAAATGGAAGGAAAAAACTCTGGTTTCTTTGTGACTCTACAGATATTTCATGTGCAAAACAGGTATAGTAATAGCAATATTTTTTCTTCCTTGATTGCAGTGCTCAAGCCAAGTGTGTAAAGGCTGAGGCTAGTAGCTCAAACTGACAGGTTTCTCATGTGAGCCTCCACAAAGATTTACGAGCAGTATTTTCATGCTGGTAGGTTTTTTACAATTTGTTACAGTCTATCATTATAACCCATTTCAAATCACAAGGGGTGAACTATTAACTCTGTAAAATGTCATCCTGAAAAAGGGTAAGTTTTACAGACTGTCAGAAGTTCTGTATTTTGTTACTTTGCAGGCTCAGAACCAGCTTTTTATCAGGAGGATTTCTGCACACACATACACTCCTGCCCACCCCACTCCCCACCCCACCCCCTATATAGAAAATAACATTGAATGAGCACTTATGTTTATTTTAGCATAACCTGTTCTTAAAATCCGACAGACTATAAGAAAAGGATAAATATTAAGCTACAGAATTTCTATCCAATAGCCATAGAGGATTATTTTTATCAAATACTTAACTTTGGGACAAAAGAAACACTTAATTTATTAAAGTAAAGCAGATGAAGCAACTCATCAGAGGCAGGTCAGAGGCTGGAAGAATTAGCACAGGAGTCTTATACAGATCACCTCTACTTAATATGTCTTGTATTCCAATGAGTAATCACATGCATTTTTGTATTCCAACAGGTAATCACATAAGCATCATCTGCATGCTTAAATGTTGAATTTAGCTTTTCAAAACACAAGCTGGACACCTTTTAAAAGCTGGCAAGGATTTGTATTGGGAACCACAGGTTATGCAAAACACTTGCATGGGCATTTGCTGTGGAGATGAAGAAAGTGGCTCATCTTTGGCGTACTGACTCTTCAAGTAACAATTTCCCTGTTTGGGAGTGGCAGAGGCCTCTGCCGAGCATGTGGCTGAACATCTTTACTTCTTTGTAATGAGAACTGGGGAATTCAGCACCTTGCAAGAACCAGGTAATGTTAGGGAACTACAATGTCATGTTTTGCTGTAACTTGCTGTAAAGCTGAGAAAACATTCCTTTAGTAAATAGTACTTGGAGAATTATTTAAGCATACTGCAGGTCAAATTATCGACACTGTAAGCACTAGGACTATTTTCTGTAACATACTTATCTGGGGTTTTATCCAAAACACACTAAAAAATTTTGCTGATTCATTAGGGAATGTACCACAATACACAATGCCCCACAAGTACATCTTGACAAGATGTACTTGTTTTCTTTATCAAACAAGGATATAAAAGGCAAAGACTACAATATGTGAATAGGACAGTGTTCACTTGAAGCCATGCTTTTCAAGATGTAGTCATCATAACTATTTGTTTAATGTTGACAGTGTCCTTGCTGCTCTGCAGTAGCAAATAAAATCATATTTTAATATGTTTGAGCAAACAAAAGAACAGACATGACAGAAAGGAATGAAGATACAAAAATAACTAATGAGTTATTGCTGTTAAATTCCAATTTTAGGGCTATTGTAAAAGAAATGAGTTGTCAAAATGTATTGAGTGGAGATCTGTAACTTTGGTGAGATGAAATCAGTAGGATTCAAAGCACAGTTTCCAGTCTGTGCTGTTCCTGTCATACAGCTCAGGCAACAGTCGTGTCATGTAGTGGGCATTGCACTGGTGTTAGAATACTTCACCTGAAATCTATCCTCTCAGAACATCATATAAATTCTGGAAATAATACTTAGCTCTCCTGAAACTGTGAGAAAGATGCTGCAAAAGCTGAACCCCACCATGCTCCAGTTGTTTTCTTTTATAATTTCCAGGTATCGTGCTTAATCTTCATCTAGATGAAACCACAGACAAAAGATGAATATCCATGGGTATTTCCCCCCTTTTCTTAAATATATATCATACCACATACAGTGTGGAATTTAAATCTGTTTTGGCTGGCAAGAAAACCCATAAGGTAGCAGGAATCCAAAATAAGGAATACATAATAAAGAATACATATAAATATAAGTAATAGATAAGGAAGCCTCTCTTTATTTTCAGGATCTGTAAAATAAAGACCTTGAAAAAATTAGGTCTATAAATACAAGCAGGCAGGGAGGGGAAGTCTCTACATTGCTATGGGTTATGCCAAGACATGTAACAGCAAACTAGGTAAAAAGCTCAGGACAGGGATAAATAAAGACCAGTTGCCCCTAGCCTTGCCTAAGGGAGAGAGAGGGTGCAGGTCTCTGACAATCCCGGGAGCTCTCTTTGCTGAAGACACAGAAGAGCTATCAATGTGAGATCTGTGCAGACCTGAAAGGTGGGCTTTGGATGAGGGGCTAGAATGTCATCTTTCCCCTTGTTTCCTCATCCACGTTTCAGAAGGTGGATGATTCATGGGTCAGTGGCTTCTTGACATGGCGTTTTTGTGACAGAACCTGCTCAAGGCATTGCTGCCCCTGTTCCCCTCCTTGCTACATGCACACCACACAGCATTGTTGGGGTTTCTAAGTGGCCCGGCAAACAGAGACTATTCCTTTACTTTGGGATGGATGAATCGTTGTGCTAGGTGGGACTATATACTCACTGAGCTTCTACACTTCAGCACTGCCTATGGGACCCTTCCTGCCCTAAGTGCTGCAGCTCTGTTCTGGCTTTTGTTTCCCTCCACCACTAGTAGCTTGTTCCTGCCCCTCCTCAGCCCAACTGGAAGGATAACTGCCAGCACCCAGGAGTCTGCTAGGAAGGTCACATGTATGTGTGCAGCAGGTTCTCTCACGGTCTTCCTCATATTCCAGAGGGTCCCAGGTTATGGAGGTATTTTAGGGCCAGATGAAGAGAGGAGTGAGACAGCCATGAGAAAAGTGGATGTCTTTGTGGTCCTAGATTCTCCTTTGAAATATGGTCACCCCTGGGACACTTCATAAGACAGTTAGAGAGGCAGCATTAACACCCAAGAGATGTATTTGCAGTGTCTAATTTTAAACATCTAATGTACGTGCTCTGACTAGATTTCTGAACAGCTCTATCTCTCTCTTCATTAACTCTGGCGGGAGCTTAGGCAGCTGGGCCCCCCTCTTCTGCATTGTGTCCCACTGTTACAAGCTCACAGTGGCCCAAAATATTGAGAACACACAAATGCACAAGCCAGAGCTCCACTTTCCTGAGCTCAAGAGCCAGAAGATGCTTACTGGTGCATGAACACCCTTAACATTACTTCTCCTGATTGATCAGCCCCTGCCATGCACATAAAAAATAATGAAGACATATTGAAAAAATACTACTGAAATTCAAGAATCAAATTCTGCCAATGCAAAACTGGTTAATTGAATTTGCTATGAAAATGTCTGACTGTCCCTTGCTAGGGAGCAGGGATCTTAATTTGCACAGACACACTGTGTCACTCCCCTGATGCCTGAGCATGTGGTGCTTCCCGCCCTGGCCATGCATGCTAAAGGAGTGGTGCAGCCGCTGCACAATGTGGATGTGAGGAATCAGCGTGGTGTGGGCAGCTGTCTGTCAAACTATGACCACGTGTCCCCCACCCATCCTGCTCTGCAGGGCACAGAACTCACCAGTGATTCTAGCCTCTGGGAAAAAAAAAGAATCACTTTGAGTGTATTTTTCTTAATCATGTGCTGCATTACATTTAGTATACATTCTTGAAAATGCCATCCTGTGAAAAGAGATCCAAATCTTGTGTTCTTATAAGGACAGTCCCTCTATCCCCTGCAAAAACGTGCCTGATTATAGCTTCTCCCCTTGCCCTTGCAGAATGTCGTGATTTGTATCTAATTGAAGAGAATATTCTGATACTTTTCTTTAGCTACATTGATCCTGCAGATATTCAGATAGTATTATGGAAATTTAATTTTGATTTTGTTCTTCTTCACTCGGATTTAGGGTATATTCCCTGCTGTTCTAAGTTGCTATGTGACAATTTTCAGACTTGGAGAAGCTGTTTCCTAAGTTCTGAACCAGAACCAGACCCAATCTAAACAATCTTGCCTTTTATTTCTGTTCTTAGAAGAAATCCCTCACAACCCTCCTGGAACCTTCTCTCTTCCACATGTGGGACATTTAAGGCTCCATTTTTTTTTCCAGTAAGTCTCCAGAATTGTTATGTTTATTTAGAGCAAAGGAAATCAAGACATAACCAGAATCAGACTTTAAATTTCTGATCTGGTTTCATCCTGAAAGCAAACTTCTCATGAAAATCAGCTATTTCAGTAAATTCAGCTCCCTTTTTCAGCATACTCTCTGCCTAGGCTAACCATTGGAAGAGCGAGGAGTATTGCTCCTAGTTCCTAGTGCACATACAAACTGGAAGATACTCAGAACAGCACAGAGCTTTTCAGTGAGCTCAATCACCATGAAAAGTAGATGTCCAGACTGGCCAAGCAGAGATAAGCCTGCATATACATTCCTTTTGAACACAAAATCAAAACTCAGGCTGTTGGTTGGAAATATACATGATTTAGGTGATGAAGCCTATTTAACAACTCTGGAATTTTAACATTTTAGCAGTTTGGGTTTAAACTTTTGTTCATCTTAGACGTACAGACTAAAATAATAAACAGGAACAATTTCATAAGTAATCTAACAATTGTCCATTGGAAAGCAATCAATTCAGGAGCCAAAGAAAACCTAGATTTATTTTTATTTCTGCAGTATAAAATAATACCATAATATCCATAATTTAATTTTCTTGAAATGTGAAAAAAAAAAAAACCCAACCAAAAAACCCACCAATGATTACAAGAAAAAGAATTGGTGATGTTTTTTATGATGCTCTATCAGCACAGTAAACCCAAAAAGCCACAGTAAAACCAAAACAATTTGGTGGACTTCACAGGATTCATGCTGATGTAGGAGATTAAGATCATCTTCACAGTTATATAGGGCAGGCTGGAACCAGTCTTGCCATGCATTATAAAAATCTTAATCCACATCATAACTTTACATGTGGAAAAGTAACAAACCCAATATCGCAGTTGAGCATGAGAATTATGTCACTACCAACTGCACTCCCTTGACAGCTCTTTACAATGTTGTCTTGAGAGTGCTGATTCATTCCCACAGCCTAAAGTTATTAAGAAACAACGTTAAAGTTTTTAAGAAAAAGAACAGAGAAGAAACCCTCTCCTTATGTTATTGCTATTTCTCAGCCATCTGATTTGGAGCCTCTTGAGCATATACTATGTGGATATAACCTCTGTGGATGGAATGGCTGCCAAGCAGAGAACACACAGTCTCTCCTTCTGCCCTTTTCATGCTCACTGCCTGGTGAATGTAGGTTGATGCATTATGCAAGCTGACAACCTTTGTAAGTAGGTGGTTTCAGACAGATAGAAGAAAGGCAAACAACACGTTTCAGAAGGGACCAACAGGCTTGTCTGATGGCATCCCCATGCTGAGGGATGATTCAGGAATTCATCTGGGTTTCTTTTCCCTTACCCTAGCTTATTAACCTCCACATTGTCAGACACCTTATCACAAACCAATAAGGATAACGCCACATGTAGACTGACTGTTCAGCTTCTAGTAGCTTTCACCAGGCTGGCACCTATTGGATCACACTGCAGTTTCTGTCCAGGGCATGTGTCTAAGTTCACTTTACCACTGTGTTGTTGGGTCTCACTTCTAAACAGAAAAACAATACAGGCAGAGTGTGCCAGGGGGGGAGCAGCCTGTGCAGCTGAGGGTGAAGGCTAGAGAACTTCTGCAGCAAAATAATTTGATTTTCTCTTGATCTGAGACTTCAGTCTTATCAAAAAACCCCCACCAACCACAAGAAATGGAATTATGATTGGACATAGTTGTCAAGGTCTGATAGTGTCTTAGAATGAGAAAGTCTCTCAAAGCAACAGACTAGTGAGGAGGAAACCATACAGCAATACAACTGATGCTTTAGTGGTCTAATCTAACCCTATGAAAAGGGACCAGTTGTGATACACATTAGTGAGAAAGGAAGAACCAGTCCAATGAAGTTAGGAGACTTGGAACAGCGTAATCGGACCTAACAGCAAATTCCATGAAGGATTTCTTCTTGAAAGGGGACAGCAAAAGGCAGCAAACGGTATGTAAGAGTGTCATTGTGAATCATTGTGAATCATTGTTGTGAATGGGTGATTTAGGTTGCTCTGTCAAAGGTGTTATCAAAAGTATTTTTAATATGATGTTGTGAAAGTGTAACTTAACAAAGTTCGATAGCAAGGCTTTCTCTGTTACTGTAAGGCACAATAATTTGAACAATGATTCAAAATCACTAAGACACAAAGTTACCAAGAAAAAAGCAAACTTACCAAGACAGAAATTAGAGTCACCAAGACAAAATCAAAGCTCTCAAGTCACAAATCAAAGTTTCCATCCTACAAGGTTATACATGATATTGCTTACCAAAGATCTGTTGCTGCTAAAAGGTCTCTCTGCCTCAAGGGGCAACATCAAGAGGCACCCCAGCTCAAGAAGAGCTCACCACGATGCTGCCTAGGAGGGATTGCTCAAAAAAGGTTCACTTAAGCTGTCAGATTTATGGAATAAAATGTTTGGCTCATAGTTAAATTACATGTGATGGGAAATGTATGCATGAGACTCCTTGTACCCTCAACTTTCTTTGTTCCATGATAAATGAGTCTTGGAAAAGCCACCTGCTATTGTGTTAATTGCATGATTGGTGTTCCAAGCTCATATGCACCAATGGTCACTGTGTCACTCCGCTCCTTTGTGGATTTTCAGAAAACAGATTGAAACTAGAGGAGTTCTTGGCCTGTTAATATCTTAGGCCTTTACCTCCTCTGGAGTCTGTAGCAAACTACTGCTAGTTTGGCTAAGGGGTTGAGTGCATCTGTCACAACAGTGCTTCTAGTTACGGTCCATTTCCAATGTCGTACCTCAAGCAGCAAGATAAAATGTCCAGCATTTCAAATCTGTGGTTGACAGGAGACAAAAAAACCTGCAGAAAATATGCAATCATGCAAGCCTAAGACCTCAGAGATAATACCTGTTTTGAAACTACAGGTCTTCAGTTCTGCCCCACGTTGTTCTTACATCCTCCTTTTTAATGACTACTGCTTAGGCCCAAATGCTGTCCATCAAAAATCTCAGTGGACTTTAAAAAATAATTAAAACTGCCCCACAAAATAGCACTGTTATTAGTCACTATACACACACACACACACACACACACATAGAGACAGCTTCTCCAGAAATATTAATGAACTGTGCAACTCTATTTACTGAGTAATAACTTCTTAGGAGGGATATTCTGGTGTTACGCATATACAGAATGACCACCATCAGTGTTGTACCATGGTACACTTTCCATGTATGAACTGAAGTGTGTAGCCCTGATGAACAAAAGGGAAATGCGCAGCTGAAGAAATCCCAGTGGCAAGACTTCTAGTGTAGTCTGAGGTTTTTCCTGTAAATGGGTTTTTTTTCCTGTGCTTTAAGTTATAACCTAATGCTTTTCTACAAAACAATAGCACTCTCAGCAAAAGTGTTTTGTTGAAGTAAAAAAAAATATAATACAAGGACCAAAACCAAAACCCATTTAAACTTTTTGAAGAACAGAGGAAATCTAACAGACCTAAGAACTCCGCTTTTCTTTTCCTGTACTTATTCTTGGCTAGATGTCTTAACACTCACTTTTTCTTTATTGATAACTGTGTTGACCTCCTGTGAGCTCATGCGTCAATCCATATGCTCTGTCATATGCAGTCACTTAGTTTACATTGTCTGACTACTGACTGTGGCCTTTAATACATGTGGGACCTAACACAATTATCTCCAGTTATGGGGAAGTCTTACAGCAGTCAGCAGGAGCATCAAATGAATGAGGACTGCAGCAGTAGTGTTTGCTCTGCCTATCACTTCTCAAATATCAAGAAAACAGAGCCCAAATTACAAGAAAATCCAAACCCAAACCCAAGAAACAAACACTCGCAAACTACAGCCTAAACACAAATAGAAGCTTTATTTCTTTCTTCCTTTCTTCCTTTCTTTCTTCTTTTCTTTAATTTCTTTCATATTTTTATTTCTTTTTTTTTTCACATGGAGAGTTTAAACAATAGCAACACAATTTATCATGATTCACACAGGTGTGGAATACTGATTTCCCAAGAGTTTTCTTGACTCTACAGTCTAGCAACTATAAATTAGAGGTGCACTACTTGGTAGCATCATTGCTGGGTTTTTACTTATTAAATTTTATTTTACTCCCAGAAATGGCCTTTTATAAGTGCTTACAGCACTTCAATTGTAGCACAATCACTGATTACTTTGGAAAAATATCACAAAATAAAGGATAAAAGCATAACTCAAAAATCATTACTACTCTTTATTTCATATAAGATAAAGACTACATTAGCTAAGTTAAGTGACTAAAATAATTAATATGAAAATGACCGAAATTGCAGACTGATTACAAAAGCTAGATAAATTTATATTAATTTCAAATCTATCTTGAAATACATGGTCAGGCTTCCAGAAGATGTACTGTCATATGATCAGAGCTAACAAGATAAGAAATATCACTGGACAGGGAAGAATATGTAAACATGCCTTTTCTGATATTTTCTGGAGTGACACGTTTTACAACCTTAGATGCCCAACATAAGTTTGTATACATGTTAACTAATTTCAAGTGTTACAGTACACTTAGTGAACATTAGGGTACATGAACACTCTTTCTTCAAGTAAGATCACCAAGAAAGACCAGAACAAATGCTGGATTTATTTCCCAGTCTAAGTAGAATTAAAACTGCAGCCTTTACTGCTGTCAAATGGCCAGCTTTGAGAAACCCCCCAAAAACTCAGTGGATACTTCATCAACTTTCCATGTGTTACAGATCTTCAAAGGTGACACCAAATTCAAACATACTGACTAAAGCCAAGTTCTTGTTCACCTCTGACCCGAATAGGGCTCACAATCCTGCTCACATAACTTTATGTATGTTAAAAGATGAAAACACATCCTCTTAATCATACCATCTTAATTTAAAATAGCTTTTGATGGTATTGTTTTAATAAAGGTAGTTGTGATGATTACATACAGGGTACAGGAAAAGCCTGTCTTTAAATGACTTCTGCCAGTGTAATTTACCAGAAATGAGTTTGGCCCAAGATGAGTTATAAAGGCCACTTTAAGTTATAATAAGTTGTCTATCGCCAGGAAAGTTCTTCTCTTTAGTACAAATTCCCACTTTTCTCTCCCCCTAACAATTGATAGATGTGGTTGGTCCAAAGGTTATAGTCTGCAAATGCTAATAGTTCATTGAAGTGGTGGTTAGATATTACTTGACTCAAAAATAAATAATAATACATAGATGACAGAGTAGTAAATTTACCTGTACAAGGACATAGACGTGAGCATACTCTGATGATACTATGATCATAAAAGACAGGTAGTAGTGTAAAACGTTTGGAATATTTTCTAATATTCTGATATTTTCTAATCTGAGAAACTAAATTAAATAGATATAGTATGACTGCAATAATTAACAAAACCCAAACCATGGAGATACGTTACTGTGTAACAATATATACAGGCTTAATGCAGAGCAATGCAACAAATCGTAATCCATAACCAAATACTGGTAACTAGAGCCACGTTCTCCACATGATGCAGCACAGAAGAGGAACCCCTTAGACTCAGCTCTGCTTGTCTCTAGTCACACTAACATTCTGACAGCTCATTCCTGAACAGTCTACAATAAACATGCAATGCAGACAAGAAACCAGGAAAGCACAGCAGAGAGTGACTTATGGAAAATAATTAGGTGTCCTTCAGTTTTTTTGTCTCTAAGTGAGAAGTGTATTATTTTTACTCACTTAAAATGCCACAGGTACACTGTGGACAGGAAGGAAGACATTAATCTTATTTTTTCACAGACAGTTCAGATGTATATGGTAATGTCCTAAAGCAATCAAGCAAACCAGTAAATTCCTCTGGTTTTTGCCTCTGGTCTCATTTTCTCAGGATGAGGTGGCACACTACTGCTGTTGCAGTTACCTCTGTGCTCTCTCCTATCTATGCTGGATGGAGGCTCAAATTATTTTTAGCATGATGAACTTGTTTATTTCATTCTTATTTTGAACATATAGGAAAACATTCCTGCTGTTATTCAAAAGAGCCTGTGAAACACAATTTATTTCCTACTGGAATTAAAAAAAAAAAGAAAAAGGAAAAAACCCAAAACCAAGGCCTTGACATTATAGTTGTCAGTCTGGTTGAAGATCTAGTTTGATCATACAGACTAGTGGAACCTTCCTGCTCCTCCGTACTTACCCTGACCATGACCACAAGGATATTTTTTTTCCTGGCACTCCTTACAAGAGACTATGTACTGGTCTTGGGAATAAATTAAGCTTCAAGTTGTTCAGTTATTTGCACTGAGGCTGAAACTGTACTGTTATGAATTTGTATCGGTGGCTTCATTCTGGTAACAGTACAATGAGAAAGGTTGTGCTGGATTTGTGTGGCAGGGTTTCTGGTAATGGGGGAAGGGGCTACAGTGGTGGACCCCTGTGAGAAACTTCCCGCAATCTCCCCTGGCTCCACGTCAGACCCACTCTGGCCAAGGCCGAGCCAATTAGTGATGGTGGCTGCACCTCTGCAATAATGTATGTAAGAAGGGGAACCTGGGAGTGGGTTGGGATTTGAGTAGTTATGAGAAGGACACCTATATGAAAACCAAGGTCAGTGGAAGGAAGGAGGACGAAGGGGGAAGGTGCACTGGAGCAGAGAACCCCCCCTGTCTCCTGTGGCGGGACAGCAGGGACACCCTCCCTGCCACTCCTGGAGGTCCACAGTGGAGCAGATGCTGACCTGTGGCTTGTGGAAGACCCCAAGCCTGAGCAGGCAGCTGTGCTTTAAAGGAGGACAGGACTCTGAGGGCCTGCTGTCATAGTCTGGCACTGGGAGGACTGCAATGCGCCAGGGCAATCCACATTGGAGCGGAGCAACCCCAGAACAACTGTGGCCTGTGAGAAGGACTTACACCGGAGAAAGTTCATGAAGAACTGTCTCCCATGAGAGTGGACCCACACAGAGCAGGGTAAGAATGCATGGAGTCCCTGTCCCCCACGCTGGGAGGAAGAAGTGGCAAACGCTGCACCTCCATCCCCTGCCCCTGTGACACTGGGAGGAGAAGGTAGAGATATCAGGAACAAAACTGAGCCTCGGAAGAAGGAAGGGCTGGGGGTAGGTGCTTTTAAGATGTGGTAATGCTTCTCACTGTCCCATTTTGTCTGTTAAGTGGTGGTGTTAGTGTTTTGGAAAAAAGTGATCTTCTAATCTTCCCCTAATGTATCTGTCTTTTGCTGGTGACCATAATGGGTGAGTCATTCCCTCTCTTGCCTTATCTCCTTTCCCAAGCCTTTTGTTTCATGCTCTCCTTCCCAGTGCTGGTGGGGAAGGGGTGAGTGAACAGCTGCATGGTGCTCTGTTGTCCTCTGGGCACAAACCATGGCAAATGGTTTAAAAAAAAAAAAAAAAAAAGAAGGTTAATACTTCTGAAAAACAGATGAACTTGTCCCTTAAAACTTGGGTAAATATCATAAATAGTGTCATAAGTGGCTTGGTTTGCATGACTTTAGATACTAATTATTTTGGCCATGATTTTATTTCTCCACAGTTAGTAATTACACAGGCAATGATTTGCAAGGTATTTTTCTGGCATGAAAAGCACAGTTTCAGTGTCTCTTACTCCTTGGGTTGTGATTTTCTGGCAGCAGTTGGGAGAAATAGGCCTTGGATGGGGAAACTAAGTCCTGAGCACTTGGATGGTGGAAACGCTGTTGATGATGGGACCTGAGGTAAGATCAGTAAAGGCCTTTCATCTGCTCTCCTTGCTGAAGTAAAGGTCTCTCGCAGTCTGCTTCAATCAGAATAGCAAAGTCTTATAACCTGTTAAAGATGACACACAGAAGTTTGTGTTCTGTTTCTTAGCTTTGCAGTCCTCAAGAAAGGGAAACCTGCTATTTGAAGCAGGGCACATCTGTGACAATTACATCCTTCATAAATGACTACACAAACTATCACATAAACTCAGCAATCTATAATATGTAGTAATGATCCTAAGTTGGTCAGTATAGGTTTTCAGCTAACTTCTGCAGTGTGTTCCCAATGGAAAGAAGCAAATTAGATCTAATGGCAGTCTTCAGGGTCTCATTAGCCTGGCATGCCTGGCAAATAAATAAATAAATAGCACAAACTTAACCTTGTATACATAGCAAATAAATAACACAAACTTTAAAAGCCTTGAAGTGGCTACCATCATTAATATTTTTAAAAACAATTTTTAAAAAATTAATTTTTTGAGTTATTAGACTGACCCCACAGAACAATGCATTAATTTGTTGGCTTCCCATGCCTCTTTCCTTGTGCTTGGTATGCACTGGAGATCTGTTTGATTAGGGCCTCCATTCCCTAGGGAGTATCAAGGACTTCATTTGCAGTATATACCCTAAGTGCACTATATTCCTTTGCTTTTAAAATTCACCCTTGTGTTACACTTTCACACATTCCAGGAAACACTGGTGATGTCGTAAGGCCAGAGATCACCCATAGCACCTGTACTGCTCTGTCAAATACTGATGTTTATCAAAACTTTCAGTTTCTGAATATTAAAATAAAAGAATCTCCAGCCAAATCATTGCTAGAATTCTTTGGAAAATAGCACCAGGAACTGCATGAAAGGACACAGATGCTAAAATGCTACTTGCTATGTGGGTTTACAGTTTATCAATTCTCATTATTGTACAGTAAAAGAAGTAATTTTTATGGGATAGCGTACCAACTAGTCCTCCCATTAACACTGTATTTACAGCAATAACTCAATTGACTTTGGTGGTATTCATCTAGCTATTGCTCCCAGAGCAAAGTCTGGATGTATAATTTATAGGAGAGGGTCATTTAAAATGAGTTTTTCTTTTATGTCTTTTGCAGAACTCAACTGTGAATTGCTCATCAATGAACAGCCCCATCTCTGGTACAACATTATAAGGTTAACTGAAAACACAGTCCCAGCACAAGTGTGAAGGTGTTTACTGGCAAGAATGTTAGAATGAAAAAAAAAAAAGGGGGAGGGAAAAAAGGGAGCATCTGATCACTATATGTGGACTTCAGATGATAGATAAAGTTAGGGGGAAACATACAAGGAAACCAAACCACAGTGGTGCACAATGGACTAAACATATCCCCAGTATTACTCCAGCCAGATGGTCAGTATCTGGTTGTCAAAATATGTTTAATGTGGAAAGATGCAAAATAAAATATAAAATTTGTCCTAGAACATAGCATATTGTTTTTGTTTGTATAAATCAGGATGTCTTCCATAAGTCAATTGTTTGAGATAAATTACTTGTTACTGTAATTCTAGTATCAAGCTATGATCCTTAACATTTTTGTGACCCATCTCACAGCACTCTACAAATATCTAATGTGCTATTTTCTTATGATCACAGTAAAGAGGGGTTTTAGGAATTTTTGTACCTATATCACCATGGAAACAAGATACATGTATACATCTATGGTTGCTCCTTCTCTAGAGTAAAAGCCTGCATTATTTGTGCAAGCTTATGGCTAATTGTTCTGTACATGGGTGTCTTATTTCTACCCACAACTTCAGAAATTTCTTTCATGTAGTTGCACATAGCAAGCTGTAAAGTACATTTTATGAAACCAATAATGCAGATATAATACTTGAGGAATTCCTTTTGCTTTGGATGTATTTATTTTTCCAAACATTTTGTTTGAGAGAAAACGAGATTGCTATCTGCTGTTTCCTTATTTTTTTGCAGGAAAGCAAAGGGTTGTTGACTTCCTCTCCCCTCCCTTCCTTCCTTCTTTCTGAAGGTACTGTACTCATCTGAAAAAAAGAGAACGAAATGATTGTTCCTGTTCTCCTTCTTAAGTCATTTGAAACACTGTCCCTGCTAGTTTTCCAAGTTTACTGCAATCTCTGCACGGGGGGAGGGAAAGAGATTGAGAAAGGGAGAGACTTGCCAACATGAGAGCAGGTAGAGAGTTTAGGGCAAGACTCCTTTCAGCTTCAACAACTGGTAAGTTAAGTAAAAATGCTTTTATGGTTAGTTCTTTAGAAGTGCAATATATATGCTTTTGTGTTAAGGAAAGGCATTAATCAGATACACATTTAACTGATAAAAATATAATAATCCTATGCACTAACAAGCAGTATGTTTATGCTATGGATAACTGTAGTCTAGTTTTTAGGTACTGGTAATAATAGCATACAGTTTAACCAACGCAGACAAGAAAGTGTTTTGCAGTAGAGGCTGATAATATTCATAACACAATCTGCTGTGAATTTTGCATATATGGCTTCTGTTACCAGAATCTTATTACAGACTTCACTAACTTTACCTTGAATGTTTCAGCAAGATTCACTGGGCCATTGCTGAAATAAAAAGAGGAGCTGTGTAAATTGATGTATTTCATGTATCATCTGCCACTACTGAAGCCTGCTCCAGCCCACCAGCCTGTGCTATAGTGGGAGAAGAATTACTAAGACTTTTTTTTTTTTTTTCCTTCAAATCTTATTGTGTTTGTGATTATAGATGTTTAGCTCTACTCATCTGTGTATATGATTAGTCTAGGAATAGTGACCTTTAAGACATGGCAAGACAATTCCAGGTTCTCACTTGAAAAAAAAAAAAAAAAAAGTTCATGTTGTGAAGTACATAACACCAAAGCTTATCACCAGCATCAGTAATAGGATGGACTCAAATGTTATTTCTTTTTTTAATTGTTGTACATACCAATAATATTTTTCATGTTGGGCATAAATGTATCAGAATGATCAGAAGTGACACATCAAATGAGTGATTGAATGCAAGAGTGTGTTTCAAATATTGGAAAAGAAATATACCCCCCCCCCCCGCAGAGGTGGGGGAAAGAATTAGGACAGGTGTCCATTTCTCGGCAGAAGAAGAGCTTGGTCATCTTCCGATGCAGTATTTTTTCAAGCTGCAGCTCTCTGAAGCGCAGGGTCCTCTGGAGGATGCCTGGAGCCTGAACAGAGTGGCTCCAAACGGTGGGCAGGCATCGCGCAGGGCCAGCAGGCAGCTCGAGCTGCGCCGCTCCTGCTCTGCTCCTGCTCCCTCTCCCACCGGGGCACCTGGGCTGTGCTTCTGTCACAGGACAGCCCTCTGCTCCCACCCCTCGCTGAACCAACTAGTGGAAAGGATTTTCTTCTCCCTCTATCTGGTGTCTTTCTACAAATCTTTCTGTAGGAAGGAGTGATCTACTCCAAATTCAGCCTGATTTCTGGGTAAGTTGTAGATTTCCTTCACTTTAAGAGCAGCAAGTGAGTTCTGCCAAAGGAGGTGGAAATAACTTGTTTCTCAAACTCTGTAGCTGAATGTTGCAGCATGGTCTAGTTTGGCACCAGTTATTAGGTTTATCGGGTTATATTTAACCCACACAGAATCATCTGCTAATAGCAAGTAAATGCCAGACGTTGCCATGAAAACCACTTGCCACATCTTTTGCTCAGGATACCTGGGTTTATATTTTATGTGACTAAATATTGATTCAAATTACACAAGATGATTTGGACACCTATTTTGACACTTACATGCCAAACATCTGGAAAGCCACTTTTTACTTCAAGTGAGTAGCGGAGGAGTCTCTCAAACATTAAAAACATCATAAGCCCTGTATCCATAGTGGCATTTTGCTCAGACTGCAGAGTGTTAGTCTGGATTGCAATCACCAGTAAGTTTTGATCTGGTTAGTTCAGAATTTCAATTTGCCATATAGGTAAGAGCCAGTTGCAGCCTTTAGGTATAGATTTTGGGTTTGGAGATACCAAACAGTAATCTATTCTTGATTTGGACCATGCATACAATAAATACTTTCTCTGAGAGATTGAAATACATAAATATGTGTGTTCGTATTCATAGTACATGGCCTAAGCAGTACATGCTGGTTTTAAACCCATTCCCCAATAATGAGCACAAAGAAAATTTTTAAAGCAGTGCTTAATAACTTGACAGTAAAAAATAGACCTTGAATTTTTAACTTCGTTCTTAGATTTCACCTATCAGGTTTACTTTTCCTTCAAATAATACATCTTTGCAATCATTTGGAGTTTATTTGTTTTCAAATTGTATAATTTATTGCTGGAATAACTGTAACATGATTTAGTATAATAGTAATTTTTAACACAACTATCTTTCTAGAGGTGTCTGGAAGAGGAGATTTTTGGCTGATGTGTTATCCTATCCCACATTGCTGAGATACTTACAAGCAGAGAAGGTCATAGTCTGAGGCTGGATTGAATACACATCTACTACCAGTTTATGGCACAAGTTAAATATTTGTGAAATTAATTTTCAGTTATTTACCTCAATGTTCTAAAAAAAAAAAAGACAGAAAAAAAGAAGCAATAAACCAAGAATAAAAAGAGACACGTTCTGTTTATTTTGCTTAAAGTCTTATTGTTTGTATTGCTAAGAGACATATTTATGTATATAGCATACATAAGTAAATGGTCAGTGTATGTATTTTCCCAGAGAATTATTTAAAGTCATAATTACAGTTTGATTTTTTCTCAATTATAATGAAATAGAATATGTAGAATTTTACTTTTGTTCTGAAAATTAAAAACAAAACTAACCAGTGATAGAAAACATGTAACAGAAACAGGTTGTAGCCCATGGAAATTCCAAGTTAACAGGTCTGATTCAAAAAAGCTTAGACACTGATAGAAGTCTTTCTGTAAGCGTCAATTGCTTTTTCTTAGGATTAACTATGACCAGCTTCTTTAATGGTGAAAACTCTTGAGAATGTGAGTTTTGAATACAGAATAGTAGCACTGAGTTACATTCCTCGTAACATTTTGGCATCTCTAGCATAGATTTTTGATCAGGAGATTGAATCTTTGAATTTTAAGGAGGTTTTTTTATCAGTTTTGCATTCTTTTGAACAAACACATCAATAAGAGCCTCGCCTTAGGACTCTCTGGATTCAGGGCAGATACTGGTGGACTGAGAGGCATGATGTGCATCACACAGGTGAACATACTGACATGTCTTTTAGGTGCCATTTCTAGTAGTGACAGATAGATATGCAGGATTTAGAATGAGAGAAGCACAGGGGCCTGAGTCATGGTAGCAACCTGAGAAAAGCCTCGTATACCAAGGCAGAGCAGTATGGATTACCCCAGATAGCACTTATACTTAGAGAAAGGTACAACTGATTTGAAACTGAAAACAAGGTTATGAGAAGGGTCATACATTTTTAGATGTTATTGCTAGATGATGCTGTACAACAAGGAATACTAATGCACAGCAATCAGGCATTACCAATGCAGTCCTCTGTCTGGAGGCCTGATGAAGAATAGAAACCACCTAATTTGTCCACATGGAAAGAATTTGGCAGGTTGGTGGTCCCAGGGTGGAAGAGCAGGTGTGGCAGGTCTGGGTTATCAGCACATGGCTTTGCCCCTTCTCTGGGAGCAGCTTATTCTGATACCAGGCCCTCTGATAAGCCACAAATGTGTTTTCTGGGAGGGACAAGATGACTTCTAGTGTTCCTCTTCACTGTATTTTTGCTCTTGACTGTGCAAAAGCCACTTATGCTTTAGTCTTCTCTGGTTAGGGTTGCAATGTAACTGTTAGACTCTTTTTGCAGTGATGAAAGACTTTGTTTTGTGGAGGGACCTATTCTGGATCTGCCACTAAAGACTTTGTAAATTGGAAAGAGTATGTCCTTTTGAAACGCCCAATACACTAGATTTAAACTAAACTTAAATATACCTAAAGATATCCAGGAAGAACACATTGGAATATGGTTACTATTTCAGGTTTAGTCCTCTCTCTGAGGTGCATTCAAATGCAAGTAGTGTTTCAGCTTCATGTTTCAGCCCCAGGTAAAAATTATTTGGAAGCATTATTTGGAAGTCACGGGTGTGACTTTCATACAGTACTTCCACGTAGTAGGATGCTTTTCTACCTGTCTACTTTAAAGTATTTACAACGCATGTGTAATGAAAACAATACCAGAAGGCAAAAAGGAAAGGGATGATCTGAGTTTAGAGCATTTGCCAGCTTCTAAGGAACAGCAGAACTTGTCTGAACCATCTGGTAGTCATCAGCCCACACTGCATTGCTTCCTTAGCACAGGTTTCTGAGGCTATGAAGGGTGTCCTGTATTTGCCCAAAACTATTGTCCTATGATAGGAATTCCAGAAAGCTGTAGAGGACCTTCTGGAAGAGCAAGTTGACAACGTGCTCATAGGTTTACCAGAAACTAAACCCATCCATTTATAAAGGTGCAGAAGAATATCTTTTCTGCAGCATGACAACAAGGAATCGCAGCAGTTATATCAAACGGTTTTTTCTGCATAATGCTGCACTCACAATATGAAGTCACCAAGGTTTCCAGAATAACTTTGTATGTCTGTAGGTAGCATTTCATCAGGATGCTATGAAAGTAGTCACATGCATCAGAGAAATGGTGCTGACTGACTCATCCTCCGTATCTCCTCTTCCCTCTGCTAGAAATATCAAAATACTAATTAAAGTATTTTGATCCCAAATACATTAATTTATGTCCCACAAAAAGGGAACCTACCTTAAGCTTAAGCCACAGGTAAAGAAATGCAATTGAACAGATGTCAATGGATTCTGTGGGCAAATTATCAGGATTTGGGATCCCCTCTAATGACTGCAGTGAGGATTTTCACTACCTCATTCACTACTAGACACAGAAAAAATATATGAACAGCCACTCAATGGAAGGCACTGAACATGGTTAGGACACTAAATTAGAAGATAATTCGCAAATCTATTTATCCCCTGGATAATGTCCCCATGCCCATACACACCCTTGCCTGTTACTCCTTCCAAAACACAATAGTTTCTATCAAATCCTCCAGGTTTTTGTATGTGGCACTTGACATTTTTCCAGATAAAAAGCCCTGAATAGAATGATTGTGGGGGAGGGGATGGGGCAGGGATTGAGAGAAAGTCTTATATTAATATATATACTGTTTTTTTTCAGAACTTCATTTTATATTGCTGGCTGGCCATTCTTATTTATGGGATAGAGTCACATCGGTTTGATGGCTTTTTTAATTTCATTTTCTTGTGATGAAAATCTGAACTGAGATAGTATGCCAGAATTTTGCCATCACTAACAGTGAAGGATTAATACTAGGGTGGTTTGGGAATTGTTCAGAATTTCAGATTTTAAACTATGCTGACTTTCTTCTTAGTCTTTTATTTTTCTTTATTTTTTCCCCCTTTGACAAAAATTAATTTCTTGTTTGTTTGTAGCTCTAGTCTCAGTATCTGCTGATGACATTTGGTTAAGTCTGAGCTGCCATTCCCGCTCCGTATGCTTGTTTATTGAATTCAGCAAAACTGGTGTTTTAAATGTTTCAGTTTAAAATAATTAACCTCAAGAATTTTTCCTTGTTAGTTGATTTACATAGAGATTTGTTTTCTAATTAATCAAAATCACAGCAACAATATAAAATTTGTTTAAATTTCAGATTTTCTTTAGTTCTGGTCACAAACTAATGCTTATTTTTAAAACTTCCACAAGTTAACTAAATAATTAAGAGCAATATGCAGGATGCATTATGCATTTTGGGGATCAGAGAGGGAAAGACTGCTTTTTGCTGTTCAGTCAAGGAGCAGATTCAAGTTTGGCATCACAGGTGAAGGGCAAAGCCAGAGAGGAAGTTATCTTGAATTACTTCCTTGCAGGCACTTCATATGATCAGTCAAAAAAAACATTTTATCCTGGAACTAAAGAACTAAGCACATTTCTCTTTAAACAAAGTGATTTTTTTTTTTTTTTAAATTAGCTCTCATTTAAGTGCAATTGTGAGATGTATGTGAAGGTTCTAATTTTTCTGAACAATAGATGCATATTCAGCACAGTTTCAGTGCTTTAACACAGATTTTATACTCTGGCAGTCTGAAAAGCAGAGCTCCCCGATCACAGTGCAGATATATTGAAATTAGTTTCTATCAATGCCACAGTAATTTGCCTTAAAAGTAATTTTAAACTCTGTCTCATTGCTCTTATTTTTTTCTATTTGGGTAGCAATGAAATAAGAGCAGGGGTGTCATAGGAATGTCCCTGACATCTCTGATTGCTTTGTTGTGTTTACTACTGAATTTATGTTCAGAGGGAAATGTGTCAGTCACTAATGAGACAGCTTAATTTCAAGTGAGTAATAGAGGTTAATAAGGATTCATCGGTGTTTTCAGATAAGCAGCTTTTCCAGCAAGAATTCTGTTCAAACTTCAGCTGAAAACAAATTTTTAAATCATTCCTAAACGGTTAGGAAAGTATCTGGTAACTACTTTTAATGAACTGGACACCAGAAGAAATATTCAGTAGCAGATATATTTTTCCTAATTCTGTCAGTCTCTGGATGAAATCCTCTTCTTTCAGTTCTTTAGGATGTATCATGTCTTAGTGAAACACATGATATCTACCACTTCAGCAACCTTCAGTTTCACTATGAGTTTTGAATTGTGTGAAACAAAGAATTGAATGCAAAATAAACAGAAAAAGCAATGGTCCCGCTGAAGACTAGTAATACTCGCCCACATTTAAGTAAAAATAGACTTTCATTGAAAAAAATGGTTTGGAGACTTTATATGAAAACTCTCCCATACAATTCTCTTCTTCCTTGGCCCTTCTTCAAGAGTACGCACACATTTTACCTGGTACTTTCTTTTTTTGAGGTACCTGTTGCTTTACACGTGCAACGTCCAGAAGGTGCAGCTAACTGCTAATGGTGTAGGAGGGTGCCTGGAAGAACCAAGGCTGAAGGTGGCCCTTAGCTATCCTTTAAGATAAAAAAGACGTGGGAGGAGACCATACCATCTCTCTGGCCTCCACAGAGGTGATAATGACACTGGGACTACAGTAGGAAGGAAAACTCGATTTATTTCCTTTTTAAAGGTCATGAATGTTAGTGAAAGCTTTACTTTCAAAACAACAGCCCAAGCAGGACAACATGAGGGTTATGGCAGGGCATGCTTTTTTGATCATTTCCATTTTGGGTGTTCTTCATAGCTGTTGTTTTAAAACAACAATATAATATAATTGTACAGCTCAAACTCTGTCTCCAGTTCACTCTATAGTGTTTAATGATTGTGCTTTGCAGGTGGGAAGATTATGTCCAAAGTGTTCTTTCAAGGACTTCACACTCTATTCAATATTACTATTTTACTACCAGATTCTTCCCTATATTATTTATTTGTTCTTCAGTTCACCCTGTCTCTTACAATATCTGTACGGTGAGAAAAAAAATCCTAAAACTGTATTAGTGTTATCTGATAATTTTCCAGAGGAAAAGCTATTTATTACATAGGATTCCTATGGCGCCAAAAATGTGCTATTTTAATTTGCAGTGGCAGATATGGAAGTAGACAGGAAACAGGGATGGCGTGATAGGACTTCTATAAACAGTGATTAAAGTGACTCCACCTGCTTTATAGAGGCAGGGGCAGATCCGTGGTTCCAGTCTTTGACATGAGACCTTATCCAGTTAAGAAGAGGAAGAAATTTGTCTTATTGGCATTTCCTCATAACAGCCAAATCCCAAATCTTGTTCTCAGCTACACACCAGATTTTCCATAATGATTTCGGTACAATATGGATGATGCCAGGGAGAGAATTAGGACAGTTACTTAGGATGAATTACTGCCATTGTTTAATTGCATTATTAACAGATCTGGCCAACCCATTGTTAATTCCAGTGAGAGCAGGATCAAACTGCATTTTCATCCAGTCTGCTGTCACCAGTTAAGCTTTGCACATTTGAAGGTCTGTTACTGGATGTGCTCCTGATGTCACCATTATGGCCAGTCTGTCTTGCCAGCCTTGAACTCTGAGCAGGGTCTGGAAACTCAGTGTACCTATACCCAAATGCTCTTGGCGACCCAGTCCTGTAAGAATATTCATATGAATCTGGATGTACACCAATAACATCAAATTCAGTGCAAAATATAACAGTCACAAAGTAGGAGACTTTGACTCATTTCCCTCCTCCCCTCTGAGGAGTTTAGACCCAGCCTCTTAAAGAATTGTCCTAACTGAAGCCTGTGAGGGTCACCCTGCTCTCCTTTGACTGGAGCTCAGCCATTACACAGACAAAAATGCAAGTGCCAAGGGGCAGGGAGCAGAGAGAAGTCAGACAAGGCAGTCATGGGCTGCAGATACCATCCCTCTAGAGATAGGTCTGAGCTCCCATTCAGGTGTCACTTCTCCAGGTTTACTGAAAGTTAAAGGCACTTCATCCTCCTGAGTGATTGCATTTATGGCTTGTCTACAGGCTCCTTTCAGTTCATTCTTCCTTGTAACCCCTTCTCTGTAGTGCCAAAGCTTCAGAAGAAGGCACTGAGGGTCCAGTATGGGTGAATGCAATTTGTTAAGGGACATCCTCAGCCTAAACTCTGGCCTATACTCATTTCCTGAAAAACAGCTCTCAGCACTCAGACTTGTGGTTTTGTGTTCAAAACAGGGAAAAGTAATCTGGGGTACCTAAGACAAATTCTGCTTGACGCGAATACAGGAGTGTCTTCAAAAGCAGCCCCATGCCACACACTTGTTAATGTGGTTGAGGCAGTAGTTCAGCCCCGTGTATTCTACAAACTTCTATTCAAAATATGAATGTACTTTGCTTTCCTGTTTTGGTGGAAAAAAAGAGAGACATTGTACATTTTTAAAACCCTAACCAATAAAGACTATGAAGTTAAGGGGTTACCAGCGAAAATTATCCATCTTTATAGTGACAAAATAATGGTTTCTAAAGATGTGAAAAATTGAAGCAGAACAGGGTCAGGTGTTCGTGGAGTTGGTGGAGAGATGGAAGACAGGGCATGAGTGACATAACCTACAGTACACAGTGGGTTTCAGGGGCTTTTAAGGAGAAGAAATAGAAGTGTTTCAGGGAGAGGTAGGTTGAGAAGAACGTAGGTGGGCATCTGTCCTGCACAGTGCAGCTTTCACTGCCCTGGCTCCTCTATAAATCTCTGGAGGTACAAGACCCTCCAGCAAAGCATTCAGAGGTATCTCACTTCCCCTGGACACACTACTCACCTTTGTACGCTGCTCAGCCCACAAGATGGATTTTTGTGTTAATTTTTTATATTAAATAACTTTATTTATTTATTTATTAAATAACTTTTATCCACAGCCATCCTTCATGAAATTAAAAAAAAAAAAATAAAATAAAAGCAGATCAGGAAAACTCTGAGCCACAGACAGCTGGAGGTCTGAAGACAATTCTGGCAAGTTGTGATGATACGTCATGATACTCTTTCTTTTTTCTTACATTCTTCACAAGACTAGTATCTTGTGTTAGGTACACTACAAGCCTGAGCTGATATGGCTGGTTTTACATCCTCCTGTACCTTACCAGCAGCTCTGTTTCAGACTACATTTAGCACGTTTCTGTGGAGGAAAAAAAGAAAGACTAAGGCCCACCCTGCTGTGAGGTGGGGCAGGGCTGTGCTGTGGACACAGAGGTAGAGATTTGCTGGAGTGGCTGTTCCCTGCTCCCTTCCTCCCCACCCCGAAGTAGCCTTGAATTCCCTCTTGGTATTAGAGAGCCGGGCAGGTGTAGGTTCTCAGTTGAGGACATATAATCTTTGTCCTCTTACACATTTTTAGACCTCATAATTTGCTGTACCTTGCAGGCTCCCACCATGTGTAGCTGTGGTCTGGGGTGACTTTGTGTAAACAGGTAACACTTCAGAACCTGTGAACTTAACAGCCACTTTGTTATCCAGGTTATCTATGTATAGCTGACCATTTTAGCAGGTAGAATAGAGAAGCAGAGAGGGAGTGAACCACAGACGGAATAGAGAAGTGAAGAGGGAAGGAAACACAAGAGAAGAACTAAGAAAACTCACAAAGAGGAAGAAAAAAGAAAAAAAAATAAAAGGAGAAAGGAGGATAAGAGAAATGAAGAACCAAAACAGCAGCAAGTCTACACTGTACTCAAAGGGCACTTCACATGTACATTGACATGACTAGAGATGGTCTGTGAGGTTTAAGTACTGCTAGGGCCACTACCAGTAAGGCCCTATTGCAGATGTTCAATGGTTAACCCAGCCATACTGCTCTGTGACCTCCACCTGCTGTCTTGTTAGGCAACAGAAAAGTAGTGATAATGATAGCAAAGGTTTTGCTAAATTAAGGACAGAGCACACATAAAAGCAATGAGAAGGATAGCAAATCATTTCACTAACATTAGAACACAGTTACCTCACTACAGCAAAAGGCAATTTAAAAAAAAAAATTAATGCCACCACTGAAAAGCAAACTATGCCACAAACTGCTCTAGAAGCACATTTGATGCTGCAAGCACTGCCCCAGTTTTTGCAGGGTGGGTTGTGGGACTGCTCCAGACTTTCCACTGAGGAAATCTCAGAATCTAGTTTAACACTTTCAATAATTACCAAAACAAAAATGATCTGGAAGTTATGGAAAAGTGAATGTGCATTCATTTTGATGCTATTTTAAGCATTTTCTCTATTACAAGAAATAACAAAGTAATTATACTCCTCTAAAAGTCCACATAGTGTCTTGCTCCCTGAAAAATGAGTACAAAATCAAGTTACACATATATACAAGACAATTCCAAAAGCCACTCCATAGTCAGTGAAGCAAATGGTATGTTTCCTAAACTTCTGTATTTACCAGCTAAAATAAAAGAAACAATATGTAAGTTAAAATGTTAAAATCTGGGAATAACAAAGACTATGCAGGGAGGGTATTTCTATTGCGCATTTTTCAGAGACAAGGCCCATTTCTTTGAATTGCTGATATCACACAGCCAGTTTTAATGGAGCTTAGCATTGCATAGGAAGCCCTTCGAGGAGAAGCAACATCTAAAATGATCAAATTTCAATCATAAACCAAGAAAGACATGCCAAAACAGAGTCAATGAAGAAAAAAAGAGCTTATTTAATATGTAAGATATCTTTGAAAGTTCATTGCTTGTTGCATCTGTTTGCTATGTCACGTTAAGCTGTTTAAACATGTCAGATTTTTAATCAGTTAAGTTTCTTAAGTGTGTGATTGTATGGTTTCCATTAAGTTGTCTGCAAAAGTTTCTATCTGTTAACTTATTGTCTCAGGATATAAGCTATCTTTTTCCATATGTATATAATGTATTTGTTGAAAGTATCAAATTTTGGTCATGGCATAGATGGGTTTGTATCTCACTGGACAACAGAATCCATAAAAAATAACAAAGAAAATTGTGAAGGTTTATTTTCAGGGTTCATTAGAATTCTTTCCATAAGCCTTAGTGAGCTCTGATTTTGTCCTAGGATGAGTTACCAAGGTTATCAGTTTCTTTTACCAAATGTTTGCTGAGGAAAAAACCCACATTTGTTGATGGAAAGAAGAAGTTTTATCCTGAAGCCTGATACCAGCAGATGAAGGTAATTTCCCAGGGAGAAGTGAAAAGGGACCAAGCTCCTCAGTACCATCATATTGATGTAGGGAGAACAGATCTAATGTCATCCACTTCTCATTTTCAGTCATTCCAGATCATTTTCATGAACAATCGTTTACTTCTTTCCAGTTCCAATTCTATTAATGATGGTAATCCAAAAGGGGAAGAGAGATATTTATAGCAATATCTTTATCCTGATAGTGTTCTCCATTTAAGCACACATATCTGTTTCATAAAAGGTATGGAACAAGAAGCCTTATCTCAGAAGACAATTAAGCTGATGGTTTAATCATGGGCTTCATTTGACATCAGGTCTATATGCATGTGTGAGAGAGAAAACATGTGTTTGTAGAAGTGTTATTGGAAAAGATTTGACTAAACTCCACAACAGCTATTACTCCCAGCTCAGGTCTGTTTTTTTAAGGCTTTCCCAACATCTGTGTCTCCCTAATCAGTATCTGCACTCAATGATTTTGGATATTTTCCCTAAATCCACGTTTATTTTTGCAAGGTAGTCCAAATTTCTGTCTTCTCCCAGCTCCACACTGTGGAAGAAAAAGTGCTTTCTTCATTTAAAATTTAAATTGGCTTCAAATAATATATCATAAGAACTTCAAGGCTGATCTGGGTCTATAAATATATACCCAGTTTATATACTCATCTTAAGTATAACAACATACACTCAGTATATGTTAATGGAGTTGATTTTTCAAGTTCGTGTGCTTCAAATGTAGATATGGAGAACATGGATGGAAAACACACCTTACATGGACTTCTCTAAGGAATGAGAGAGTAGGATTGACACTGATTTTAGAGAAGTTCTGGTGTGGGTTTGAACATAGCCTTTTACCCCTGCCCTCCTCTAACAATGTAATCACGTAAGCCTAGAGTAAACAAAATACCTTAATTGAAAAAAATTACACAAATAATCCAGTATAGAATAATAATGACAATATCTAGTGAACCTAGTGTTGAAATAACTCTAAATATTTTGAGCACGTTTAGAACTTCTGCATCATTCACCAAGGCAGCACTTACAAACAAAAATCTGACTTTGCAAATGACAAGCAGGTGCACAGATTTTACAGATATAGAACATTAGTATCATCTAATCCAAAGTCTTAATCAAGACAGTCCATAAAACCAGCAAAACAGGCAAGATACACTTGAAAATTACAGGTTAAAAACATCCACATAATTGTTTTCCAACTTTCTGAAATTATTAAACTCCCAATAGAAAAGGAAATAAACGGCAACATTACTGCATGATTTCACTCACACACTGGAGGTAGCATGAAGACAAAGAAAAAAATGGCTTATGGAGGGTTCATGCTGCCATTGAAGGAAATTAGTAGTGTAAGGAGGGATTAAATGTCTATTAACTGAAAATACTTGGATACCATTAACAGATACATTCATGTTTGTACAGGCATTCCTGGCATTTTCAAAGTCTGACAAATAGCTCAAAGCCATGTAGATTTGGTAGGGAGCACTGATTTGCTGCTGAAATGAGATGGATTTATCATAGTAAAGTCAGATCTCGGGACTGATGCAAGTTTTGTATAAATAGCAAATGAGTGAAAACTAAGTAAAGAATTTGGTGCTTAGTTCAACAGTTGTATGACTGAATAAATTTAAAACCAAAACCTATTTGGACATATTAACTGAACAAAGGAGATCACATTAAACCTATTGAGATAATCATAGCCATTAATATAATAACAGTTTAAAAAATCCAGAGATGGAAAAAAAATCCTGCTGGTTGTTCAGTCAGGCTCTTCAAATCCTTAATTTTAGCTCAAGAAATGTAAAAGTGTGTCATTTGTCACTGATACTCATCACATCCAACACAGAAACAGCTGTTTGATTTAATTCTTTCCTTATAGATGCCAATATTTCAGGCCCTAAGAGAAGAGCAGAAATGCACTCTTACAGGGCATGATTTCTACAGTCACCTGTGTTCAATTAAACGTGTAATTTCCAGCCAAGAGAAGCTGTTCAGCCTACTCAGCCACCTTTAGACTTCCTACACTTTCCTGTTTTATCTTCTGAAATGGCAAACACAAGTGCAGACCTCCTAATAAAGTAACCTGTTTCCCTCTGTCAGAGGGTACAGATCACTTCCTCTCATCTTGGTCTCATTTCTGGCTTTACTATTGTGTTGCCCAAAATCAAAATCACAACAGTAGTAGTGTTTAAGCCTGAGAAACTTCACAACCTCACATTTTTATGGCTGGGCTTATTATTAGTCCATAAACAGAAGGCACTTTCATACAGGAAGAAGAATATTGGTTCTACTGAAGTCTAAAGAAAATTTGCTGTTGACTTCAGCACAGAATATTAACTGTAGACTGCAACAATGCATATGCTCATAGAGTGAATAGCATGTTTTACAGACTTAAAAATCATTTGTCTGTAGAAATATGAGTGGAAATGAGAAAGTAAATGGGGATTCTTACTCTGTATTGAACTCTATTCCTCTTTCACGGAAGTTAACAATATTATTAGCTGCTGCATAGATCGTCTATTTTGGAAATGCCTCAACAACTGTCTGAACTCATTGTTGCCTTGCTTTTCATTTTTTGAAAGGCCAGGGAGAGAACTCATTTGTGGTTTTATTTTTCAAAATAAAGTATTTCCAAATATACTTATTTATATAAAAAAAAGAAACTGTGAGGATGCTTGTTTGTTCTAAATAAATTAACTTTTTAATAAGCTCTGGAGTGCTAGGTGTAGAGGGTTTTTATGTTTAAGTGCCCATTCATCGTGGAAACATCTGTCTCAGTGAGCTTTCCAGACCAAGTTTTCAAAACTGAGGAGCTGAAATACTACTGATAAAAGCTAGAATTTTTAATATCTATCCAGGTTTAAACCAACATCAATGTTTAGAATCACACACCACTGTGCTAGATAGAATTAAATTTTAAATACAAAGTGCTGAAGAAAGAAAGAAAGAAGTTTTAAAGTGCTTATACAGGAAACACAAAAGGTCCCTAGGAGATATTTAAAACAAACAAAAAAATTAATTCACCCCTGCTTATCTATTGTTGAGTATTAAAATGAGATCAGCTATTCCAGAGTTACATAGAAAAAATTATTGGGGAACTGTGCTATTAAAAACTTTAAAGTTCTCCACTGAAGAAGGAACTGCTCCTGAACTATTACTTGCATGGTGGTGAAATCTGTAGTGGCTTCTACAGTTTCTTCCAGACTCACTTTTTTATGCAATTAAGTTCTGGTCAAGGTGAAGATCATGCCTCTATTCAAATTAGCAATGATTTGTTATTGACGTGAAAGGAGATGAGAAGACAGGCTACATTCAATCTTTCCTCAATTAATTTCTACATCATGGGTTTTAGCAGACTGAAGGGGAAATAAAACAGCAAGGTAATCCATATATAGAATGCAAATCTGTACTTTTCCTCCTCTTTTAGGTGCTCTTTTGTTGGATTATATAGCCACTTTTTGATTGTGCTGGTCACTGACTGTTTAAACACTTTCTCTTGTAGGCTTGTTCCCATGATGTGTGCAGCTGTGGATAGTGGAATAAACCCATACACTCAGTGAAAGCAGCCAAAGGTTAGTAGTGCAAGGAAATTATTTCTTTCTAGTAATTTCAAGCAGTTCTACAGCCTCTGCCATGTTCCAGAAAGATTGAAATTTTGCATAAAACAGACTGTGGAAGAAGGGAGTAACCAGCAGCTGAGACAATCAATTAGACATAACTCACTGTCACTTCTGTGTATTTTTGGCAGCCTTTCAATAATCTAACAAAAGCAGTAAAAAACATAGCTAAGTTCTCAATTGCTATGGGCTTTCTGAAGCATTTTACACCCATATTGCTGGGAAAGAGCCAAATACACAAGATGAAATATATTTGAGACACAGTCATATACTCTGAAAGGAAGATTTTGGTCTACAGGCATATTTTATGTTCAAATTGTGTGAGTTCAACTTTGCTTAAAATGAATTAATAACCCTCCACTTTTTCCCTTTTGGAAAGAAGTGGAGTCTTTTTCGGTATTCAGAGGATTCTCTTGTCCCTTTTTAATAAGTCAAGTCTTTGTACCAAAGAGTCTTCAAGATCTAACTGTTCCATATTTTGTCCAGGAAGTTAGGGTGACAAGAAAATATGGCAGAACGCATGCTCCCTAACAATCCTCTCTGATGGAACATACTCACTTATATATATTACATATATACACATACACACACAAATATAGTGTATATAGTGTGTGTGTGTGTATATATATATATATATATATATATATGTAAACCATTTCCAATGAGTGAGCTAGGGACTGAAAGTCATATCCTGGTGTAATTATTGGATACTTGTTCAGACCTAAGCAATTTTTTTTTTTTTAGTCTTTTCCACTATCATAGCTGGTTTTTGAATCATCAGTTTAGAGATTCTACAATACTACTCCTCCTTTGAGCATTGATTGATCACTTTGTCTAAATTTTCCATCTAAAAGAGTGTCACTGATCCTCTGGATTCACAGAGTATCTCAAAGATAATTCCACATTCTATCCTGTTAGAAGGAAGTGAACTCTTTGCAAGCAGGTTTTTAAGATGCCTTCTCTTGTCCACAGCCTAACTAGGTCAGACTATCTATCTTTAGAAACAGGTTCATCCAGCACAGAGATTCTGAAAAAGAAACAGGGGTGTCTTTAGTCCTCCAACCATCTTCATGCTCTTCACCTAGCACTTCCAAGAACAGTGTTTTAAATACCATGAACATGTTACAGGTGACAGAGGAAAAATATCTAGTTTTCTGACCTAACCTCTGCCTGGTTGGATAGTGTGTACACACTCACACACACACATTTACATAAGTGCATCCCTCAGGAGGACTACAGGACATGTAAGGTTATGCAGGGTAAAATTTAGAGGGGCCAAAGCCCAGCTAGAACTGAATGTGACTACTGCCGTTAAAAACAATTTAGAATGCTTCTATAAATACATTAGCAGTAAAAGGTGAGCTAAGGAGAATCTCAATTCTTTATGGGATGTGAGGGGAAACATAGTCACAAAGGATGAGGAAAATGCTGGGGTACTTAATGTCTTCTTTGCCTCAGTTTTTATAGTAAGACCAGTTTTTCTTGGGGTGCTCAGCTGCTGAGCTGGAAGACAAAGACAAGGAGCAGAATAAAGTCCCCATTATCACAGAATCACAGAATCATCTAGGTTGAAAAAGACCTTGAAGATCATCTAGTCCAACCATTAACTTAACACCAACCATTCTCAACTACAACATATTCCTAAGTGCTATGTCAACCCAACTCTGAAACCTCCCCAGGGATGGGGACTCCACCACTGCCCTGGGCAGCCCATTCCACACCCAACAACCCCTTCTGGAAAGAAATGCTTCCTAATATCAAGTCTAAACCTTCCCTGGTGCAACTTGAGGCCATTCCCTCTTGTCCTGTCACTTGTTATTTCATTAAAGAGACTCATCCCCAGCTCTCTGCAGCCTCCTTTCAGGGAGCTGTAGAGGGCGATGAGGTCTCCCCTCAGCCTCCTCTTCTCCAGACTAAACACCCCCAGTTCCCTCAGCCGCTCCCCGTACGACCTGTGCTCCAGACCCTGCACCAGCTCCGTTGCCCTTCTCTGGACACGCTCGAGTCATTCAATGTATTTTTTGGAGTGAGGGGCCCAAAACTGAACCCAGTCATCGAGGTGTGGCCTCACCAGTGCCGAGTACAGAGGGACAATCACTTCCCTGTCCCCTCCCCAGAATCCAAGGGGGAAAGGTTAGTGACACCACTTAGACACACACAAGTCTATGGGGCTGGATGAAATCCACCTAAGCATTCATAAGGATCCTCACTGAGAGAGCTGGTGGAATTGCTCATTAAGATACTTTCCATCGTTTATCAGCAGTGCTGGCTAACAGGGGAGGTCCAAGTTGACTGGAATTTAGCAAATATGACACCCACCTACAAGAAAGACTGGAAGGAGGATCTGGGAAATTACAAGCTTGTCAGTCTGACCTCAGTGCCAGGGAAGGTTATGGAGTAGATCATCTTGAGTGCCATCACATGGCATATACGGGACAACCAGATGCTCAGGCCCAGTCAGCATGGGTATATGAAAGGCAGGTCCTGCTTGACAAAGCTGATCTTCTATGACAAAATGACCCATTCAGTGGATGAGAGAAAGGCTATGGATATTGTCTACCTAGACTTTAGTAAAGCCTTTCACACCATTTCCTAGAGCATTCTGGCTTGGATGGGCACACTTTTCACTGGGTAAAAAACTGACTGGAAGGCCAGACCCAAAGAGTTTGGTCAACGGAGTTAAATCTATTTGGTGGCTGGTCATGAGTAGTGTTCCCCAGGGCCCAGTACTGGGGCCAGTTCTGTTTAATAACTTTATCAGTGATCTGAATATGATCAAGTGCACCCTCAGTAAGTCTGCAGACACCAAACTGGGAGGGAATGTTGATCTGCTTGAGGGCAGGAAGGCTCTACAGAGGGATCTGAACAAGCTGGATCAATGGGCCAAGACCAATTGTATGAAGTTCAACAAAGCTGAGTGCTGGTTCCTGCACTTGGGTCACAACAACCCCACACAAAACTACAGGCTTGGGGAAGAGTGGCTGGAGAGCTGCCTGGTGGAAAAGGACCTGGATGTGCTAGTCAACAGCTGACTGAATATGAGCCAGCATTGTGCACAGGCAGTCAAGAAGGCCAATGGTGTCCTGGTTTTTATTAGAAATAGTGTGATCAACAGGACTAGGGAAGTGATTGTCCCCCTGTACTCGGTACTGGAAAGGCCACATCTAAAATAATGTGTTCAGTTTTGGTGCCCTCACTGCAAGGCAGACATTGAGGTGCTGAAGTGCATCCAGAGAAGAGCAACAAAGCTGGTGAAGGATCTTGAGTACAAGTCTTGTGAGGAGCAGCTGAGGGAACTTGGGTTGTTTAGCCTGGAGAAAAGGAGACTGAAGGGAGACCTTATTGCTCTCTACAACTACCTGAAAGGAGATTGTAGTGAGGTGGCTATCGGTCTTTCTTTCCAGATAACAACTGATAGGACAGGAGGAAATGTCCTGAAGTTGCATAAGAGGAGGTTTAGGTTGGATATTATTAAAAATTTCTTCACCAAAAGGCGTGTCAAGCATTGGAACAAGTGCCCGGAGAAGTGTTGAGTGGTTGAATCACAGTGTGGATGTGGTACTTAGGGACATGGTTTACTGGTGGACTTGTCAGTGCTACAGTAACAGTTGTACTTGATCTTAAAGGTCTCTTTCAACCTAAATGATTCTATGATTCTGTGATTCTAGAGACCCAAGGCAAAAGGTAGCAGCCTTACTTAAGATGAACCAAAATTCACAACCAATATTTCAATTGAACGCCAAATTCAAGAGAAGCTCCCTGTATGGCCAGTGGAACATAAAATTTGGCTAGAAGATAATTAGTAATCTGCTTTGTCACACTGTACCACCAGAAATGGTTGGAGCATTCTTAGATGTCAATGACTCTCAACCCCTGGGAGGTTTTTGACATTAATTCTATATTTAACTTTATAGCAGAGATTTTGCTCACCTATTTAGAAAGAAAACCCCCCTCTAGACTAACTCTATAAAACTGAATGTAATTTGGAGAGTCAACAAAGGTCTTTCCTCCCCCAAATCTGCCAGGTAAATATCTCTGGGATTAAAACAAAGAAAATAAATTAATGTCTGCCTTCTTATTACAATACAAAGTGAGAGAAGCCAGGAAACATGGTGCAAAAACCTGATGGTACACAGTGTCCTTAGATCACTTGGCCATTGTTCTCTCTCACAGCAGCGCATGTTAATGATACAAAGAAGTTTAACATTTTTTGGCTTTGGCTTTTCATGTCAGAACCATAATAAATGTGCACATTATTGTTTGTATTGCCATATCCTTTAGATGCACCGCCAATTTCTAGAGCCTGTGCATGCACGGCCAAGGACAGGATTTTGCCCACAAATAGCCTGTCTGAATCAAATTAAGCAGCAACATTGTCATACATGTTCAGCTACAAAGTAGTATGTCACAGTAGAGCATGTTTATGTTGCAAAGATGTTGTATGGGTCAAACTTGATTTAAACCACCAATTCCACCTCAAGAAGACCAAAGCTTCTTTGTTCTTCACTAAGCAATTTAATTCAGCTTTAAAAGGTCTTTGTTTTATATGGGCCTAAGACAATCTTAGTTGCATTTAGTCAAAAAACCCCAACAACATCCAAACCAGTAAAATAGACCCACCACCCACACCCCCCCCAAAAAAACCCTAAACCAAACCAAACCAAACCAAAACCCAAAAAAACTAAAACCAAACAGAAGAATAGGGAGAAATAAAGAGATTTGGTTTTTTTGTTTGTTTTAAGGAATTTGGGCAACACAGAAAAAATCAAATATGATGAAGAATGAAGAAACAAGTTTTAACGTGAACAGTACACAGGCCTCTCCCTTCTCCTGCTACCTGCAGCCACTGAGCCCAGTTACAAAGCGACAGAGAACGACTCTATTTGGTGAAGAATTCAGACCACACCTCTCACATTTCCGCTATGGCCCTCCTCCTCTTGGAGACATGGAAACATTCCAGGGATCTTTGGAAGGAGGGTCTCGAAAACGCAAGAGCATGCCAACAAAAATGCCTTCTTCGATTGTCCTTGAGGATTCCTCATCACCATCAGACAGACCTGGAGATCACAATAACAGAGGCTCTTCCAGTCTCCCATTGATGTTTCAACAGCCAGCACAGCCCAAGTACAGTTCCCAGATGATCGACCTCTGCAACTTTGGTTTTCAGTTCTGTAGAACTCTGGAGCACTTTGGAGCCAAAACCATTAAGCAAGAACCAGTGAAGCCTAACATGGCATGGCCTAGTAGCCCAGCATTCATGCATCCTCCTTACCCTTATTATCCTAAAGTCCATCCTGGATTAATGTTTCCTTTCATTGTGCCACCAAATTTTCATTTCAGGAACACATTTCAGATGAAAAGACCTCCAGAGCCACCCTTCAGGAAGGCTGAAGTAAGAGAAAGTGGTGAAAATAAACAGAAAGTGGAAAGAGTAGATGTCAACCTTCAGATAGATGACAGTTACTATGTTGATGTGGGGGGTGAACAGAAACGCTGGCAATGTCCCATGTGTGAGAAGTCCTACACATCCAAGTACAATTTGGTCACCCATATCTTGGGGCACAGTGGCATTAAGCCACATGCTTGCACCCGATGCGGCAAGCTTTTCAAGCAGCTGAGCCACTTGCACACACATATGTTGACACACCAGGGCACTCGGCCACATAAGTGCCAGGTGTGCCACAAGGCCTTCACTCAAACCAGTCACCTTAAGAGACACATGATGCAGCACAGTGACATCAAGCCTTACAACTGCAGGATCTGTGGCAGAGGTTTTGCCTACCCCAGTGAGCTAAAAGCACACGAGTCTAAGCATGAGAGTGGCCGAGAGAATATTTGTGTGGAGTGTGGTCTGGACTTCCCAACCCTGGCCCAGCTGAAGAGACACTTAACAACCCACCGTGGCCCTATACAGTATAATTGCACTGAATGTGATAAGACCTTCCAGTACCCAAGTCAGCTGCAAAACCACATGATGAAGCACAAAGACATCCGCCCGTACATCTGCACTGAGTGTGGCATGGAGTTTGTGCAGCCCCACCATCTCAAACAACACTCCCTAACACACAAGGTAAGCCAGCATGGCTTGTGCTCTCATCTTGCCTCAGAAGGTAGCACAAGGACTACAGGTACACTAAAGATACACGTATGTACCTCCTTGGAAAGAAGGTAATCAGTCTATAGAGCCTCGTGCTGGCCTTTTGCCAGTGGGACAGTTTTATGTGGAGCAAGAGCCCCGGCAGTGCTGGCAACAGTAGAAGCTAGGTATCTCTGTTAGTCTTCAGAAAGTACACACAAAACCCACTTCGAGTAAACAGCAGTTCAAGTAAACCACCTGTATTACTTCCCAAAACTGTATTCACATCTCTCCGTTTCTGGGTTTTATCTTCAGAATGGCCTTCTGCAACAAAGCCTAATCTTGCAAACCTGTGTAACCCCCTTTAAATTTTGACAGAAATTTTCTACTGAAAACCTGTTGTATTGCTTTGCTCCCTTAATTTGGAAGTAGGTGGATTTGCAGTAGACTGTATATATGCAGCAAAAGAAAGCATTAGATTTTGAAGAATCATTATAATAAGACATTTAGGGGGAAAAAAACCCCAACAACAACAACTAAAAAAATACTCTTTTGTGCATAAGTTATCCAGAATGTCAGTTAATAAAAGTAGATAAGCAGGACCATAATCCCAGCCAATTCGTATTGAGTGGTAGTCTTGTCACTGCTGACAGCAATGACAGGAGAGTCAATTTAGGTTTAGGAGAGGGCTTTGGAACACTCCCAAAAGATTCTTTCAAAAATAGGAAAAATGTAATTCTTCCATTCAAAAAAGTCTGAAATGGGCTTATCCACCTTTACAAATATATTGTTAAGACAAGTCAAAACTCCACACATTTTGTAAAAAATTTATTCCAGCTTTGCATATTTTTACTTTAACACTTGAATTTTGGCTTTTATGTGAAAAACACTAAAAATAGAGAAAGCTGCAGCCCTTCAGCCTTGTGGACACATTTTCTTTTAAAAACCAACATCCCTTACTTCCACATTTGCTTTTTGTTCCCTACTACATAATTACAATTTCTGCTCTTTTTGGAGATTCCCTGGTCTCTGGATTTACCATGCAAAGTTCTACTAATTTAAGACTTGGTAGTTTGTTGTCAAAGAAAATGCAATGCCCCTGAGCCTTTAGAGAGCTTCTGCTTCTTTGTCCACAGCTGCAGGTGAATTCAGCTGTGAACAGAATTCACAGTACTTAGCTGACCAAATGCAGCCTTACATCAGATAGGCAGACATGTAAAGCCGCTGTTGGTGTTCACTGTTTCAGCTTTGCAATTAACTGTGAAAACGACTGGCATGAAAGTAGAGTTTCTTTCAAGTCTTCTCTATAATGGAGACCTGCAGGAGGAGTGATTGCTCTCAGCACTTCACTGGTAAATCCTCACTGACTGCAACAAGTTATACTCAAACTTCTTTAAGTGTTTAGTGGTAAATTAATTGATTTTCATAGTATCTAAATGACTTAATGAGGAGCTGACAGTTAAACCACATGAGTGTGAGCAAGGATACTGAATTACGCATTAGTAAATTGACTGGATGGCACAACAAGTGCTAGAAAAAAATGCTCCATAAACACCAGGTAAAATGAGATCACTCCACTGGGGTTAGTGCAAGGCCCATTAAGAGTTAACAGTTTTTTCTGTTCATTGAATGTAACATGTATATCCTTATTTGGCGATATTTACTATTTCTTGATTACTTGAGATTCTTTTCTATAGCTTTCTTCAGAATAGGGCTGTGCCTTATTTAGAAGCCAATGATGTTCAATTATCAAAGACAAGCACTACTTTAGTCTCTTCACAGGTTAGCTTTTATTCTTGGTCAATAAGTGTGTACATTTGATCAATACATTACATAAGCAGCAGAGTAGGGCAGAGAAACTCTCCTCCTGACTATGTCTCACTGATTTGTAAACTTACTGATAGAAGCAAAACTCATTATTTCATTAAACTTACATTTTGTTTGCCTTCTTTGTTTCTCAGATTCTTGTAAGAATTTATGAGGAAAAAAGCCCCACATAAATATCTATTACTTGAGAAAAACATGTTAAAAGTTAAATAATTTATTACCTGCTTTGATAATGCAGAATGAATAATTCATATATTGCTGTTCTGAAGATTAAATTATCTAGAAAATTTTCCATCTACAGAATTTTCTGATTTTTTTTCTTTTCTTACAGGGTGTGAAAGAGCACAAATGTGGAATCTGTGGCCGGGAGTTTACTCTGCTGGCCAACATGAAGCGACATGTCCTGATCCACACCAATATCAGAGCCTATCAGTGCCATTTATGCTTCAAGAGCTTTGTGCAAAAGCAAACTCTCAAGGCCCACATGATTGTTCATTCTGATGTCAAACCCTTTAAATGCAAGGTGAGTGCATTTTGTGGCAGAGTTATTAACCCACTGGATATTTCTGTGGTATTATCATCCTGTGATATGCTAGAATTAGAAAAACAAGACTTGCTAACACATACTGCAGTTGCATTTACCACTCTGGTTTTCTTTCTTTATTCAAGTTCTGTTTACACAGCACAAAATAATGAAGGTAAATATCTGTGGTTTACAGATATGTCTCCCCCTTCAATATTGCTAACTTTCATGCTCAAATACATTTTTTTTGTTTCATGAGCATTGCCATGGCTGTTTGAGGTCAATAAACATATCTGACATTTGTTTAGTACAGCCATCCAGAAAGGAGTCTAAGTGCTTAGTAGCTTGTAACACTGACTAAAAATACAGATCAAGTCATGCACCCCACAGAGGACCATGGGAAAGCAGCAGCCACTAGTTCAGACAGTGATGCTATGCAACAGTTCAGGGAAGGACTCAAAGAAAGACAGAAGAAAATACAATCGCAGAAGGAATTTGGATGGGCCAAGTGTAATAACCAGACTGAAATTCAGGGCAGAACACCCGTATCTTAATAAAATAGCCTCTCAGACCATCTGGCCTTTTTAGGACCCTGTGCAAATTCCAGTTTGCTGCCTCCCTCCGGCACACTAGAGGCTGACATTCCCTTTCCAGCCTCTCTGCTCCTCCATCCCCATAAACGTTTGAGGCTTTGGGTTTCTTAACCGTGCTTATCTGTATTACCTTCCTTATGAATTAAATATTCATGTTTATATTCTTACTCAGTACTGGACACTACTTCTGTTCCTTTTACTGCCTACCTGTTTCATTGTTATAGTATGACCTTGTGAAGTCAAAAGTTGTAGTCTTTATTCCCACTTTGATCTTCTCTAAGAGGGTTATAAATACAGAGTGAAGCATATTACCCAGTTTATGCCTAAGTAACTGAAGATTGATCTGGAAGCAATTTCTAGAACTCTTTCATCCAACATCTTTATGGAATTAAATATTTTCTTGAAATTTTTAATTGAGAAGCAGAGCTGGATAAAAATTTTAAATGGAATTATTTTCTCTTAAAAAATTTAAAACTTCAAAATGTCATAAGAAAATACAGCATTCAGTGAAAATTTTAATAGTAAAATGTCAAAATGAATCCTTTTGAGTTCATAACTTTGATTATTTTGAAGCATTTCACTTTGAAAAAATAACAATGTCTTTCAACTTTAGTGTTTTGTTTCATTTTAGTTTATGTCCTATTAAAATGCTATTTTGTATAGTAGGATATGTTATTCTATATTAGTGAAACAATTTCTGTAACTGAAATGCTTGGGGAGTTCTATGTCAAGTCTGCTGAGGCTTTCATTCTTTGAGAACACCTGCAAACCCTTTTGTTCCCATTTGGTCAAAGCCCTCTTTCTCTGACCCCTCAAACTTCAGAAAAGAAACTCAGTTGTTTGATCAGCTGTTCTAGATGCAATATCTGTACCCACAGTATTCTTTAGGTATGTGCAGATTAGCTGGAAGTTTGTGTTCAGGTTTGATGATGACAGGCTATGAAAACTTGGAGACGGCAATAGTTTGAACAGGGAACTGAAGTACCACCAGCACCACCAGTATGTTTTCCATCCAGGAGCAAAAGCTCTACAGGAACACCTGGGGTTTTTTTTTGTTTGTTTTTTTTTTTTTTTTTTTTTTTTTTTTTTTTTTTTTTTTTTTTTTTTTTTAATTTCTATGTCTCCACCCAGTGTTCCTAGGAGGAAAGAAACAAGTAAGCACAGTGGAACAGTTTCTGCCTTGGTTGAAGGGGTATGAATCAACATCAGTGCCCCTGAACAAATGGAGACTGTAATAACAAGTACAGGGAGAATCAGGAGTTGCTCGTTGGTATCAGGAACAACCCTTGTGTCTCTGACAGAGCCTTTGACAGACTCAAGCAAATGTTTCTGGCTGGTATTCAGGGGTTAAGGCAATGACCAGATAGCAGCCTTTTGGCACCAAGCTCCTCCTCAGCAGAAGGAAGGATATAGCTGTATGAACAGCCTGCTTAACAATGGCTCACATGTCCCCAGGGAACCGCCTGCAAATAGATTTCATCTTGCTTTCTCTTGTACTTTTCAAAGCTTCCTGTTTTCTCACGGTCCTTTTGGACAGTTTACAGTCTTTCTCCCTCTCCCTCTCTCTTTGAGGAAAGGAACACCCTTCTTATGAAGAAAAAAAAAAAAAAAGAAGAAGAATGCAAGGGAAAGAGCACAGCAGTTGCCTTTCTACTTCACCACATGTAATGATTTTCTTTACCTTTTTCTCACAGCAAAAGAAAACATGAAGCTTTCCTATGTGTCTAATCACAGCTAAGCACAGACTATCTGAAGTGAGGGAGTAGCAAATAGTTGTCCCTTCTGTTTCCTCATCCAGCTGCAGCCTAGATCTGTGTTTGATTTTTCTCTAAAGAGTGAACTTCTCTGTAGAGTTTAAAGGCCTGAGCCTGTCCTGACTTATTTCTGTTTAAAAAAAACACTGAAGAGTTCTGAAGGAGTTGCACCACCTGGTGCAATAGCACTAATTTTGATTTGTAGAGAAAGCTTCTGTTTATAATTATAATATAGAAATTTATAATTGCTTTTAGTGTTGAAGCCAGCAATGTTTCAGACCTTCAATAAAGAATGAGATGAAGTTTTCTCCAGCTCATCCAAATACACCTTGCAACAGATGTTTGAACTCTATTTTCCTCCCATCTAAAATCATGGGTTTAGATCAGAAGTCAAAACCAAAGAAAATAAGTACTTTGAGAGATTAAGTACTTTGGGAAGAAACAAAAAGACTGACAAATCTGGAAGGTTGATACTTTATGTGGTGTCTTATGAAGACAAAATCTAATGTTGAACTCTTAAGATTTTCTAGCAAACAGTACTGAAGTCCATTCACCAGCCAGTGCAACGAAGCATGTTCAGAAGACTTGCAGCTGAGGTTGTTTTATTCAGGTCTTGAACTTTATTTTGCCTAAAGTAAACAGCCTAACAAAAGGTGCACCAGTAAACCATGTTGTTCCTGCTATCCCAAGACCTCTTTTGTGAGCTTTGCATCTTCCTGAGTGCTAAGGTGCTCTGTGGTGAGTTCTGCTGGAGCTCCCTCCCATGCAACTGGCTCAGGGTCATCTTCCACACTCTGTTCATCAGTGCTCACACCCTTGCCCTGTCACAGAGAAAGAAAATCTTGTACATCTTCCTCAGTTTGGTCTACAGACTCAGACTGTTCTTTAGGCACTAGCTGGGAAGCCCAGCTGGCTCCAAGTTGCTGTCTTCCGGCATGTGAGCCCCAAACCTTTTCGTTTCACCTTCTGGATCATGGACATTCATCTGAAAGTTGTCTTGTGCCTTTTGAAAAGGATAGGTTACCCAGAGACCATGCCACACAGAGCCACTGTTCCAAAAAAAACGATTTTCCTATCTGCATTTCTCTCATTTTCCTGCCACACCTCTCCCCTCTGGTACCATTTCCTCACATCCCCACAGGAGATTTTAGGACAAGAACACATTACACAGTGCATGACTTTGGGAAATGGAAAACCTATCCCATTTATTTAGAGACAGAAAACTTTTATGCTGTAAGGAACTATCCGTTACAAAGTCACCTGTCTTCATTATGAAGAAAGAGAAATAAATGTTGCCTTGACAGAAACAAACAAAAATATTGCTCCTACTAGAACCATTTTAATACTCAATACCTTATAAAGATATAGATTTTCATGAAGTGCTCTAACCATACACCTGTTCAACCTGATTTTCCTGGATTGCCAGTTTAGATAAAGAAGTAAAGACCTAGCTGTTGGAAAGCAAAAGTTGTTGAGAACAGAGATCAGCCACAATACAAGCAGATAACCAGAAGCTTTCTGCTAAAAAGTATTAGAGAAGTATTATTATTACTAGCATGCTTGTAGCCAGAGAAATACTGACATGTCATGGGTCGTTCCAGTAGGTGTCAAGATATAATCCGCTGCTGTTCTTCCTTGTGAATTTTCTGTGCTCATCAGTGTTTCTTCTATTCTTTGTTTCATCTGAACACTTTGAGTGGTTTTTTGGTGCATTAATTTCCCTGAATATAAGTCATCCAACATACTAACTTTATTTGAATGCAAAGAAGAGATAGTCCTCTTTCCTAAGTAGTTGGATGACCTCGGAATCAGATATGTTACTTTTACAAATTAATAACTCATATTCAGTGGCTGTTCTTCTCTTCCCCCTTGCCCCCCACTGTCTTGGTGAACGCTTTGCTGATAAATTCTAGAATATTCATTTTAGCAAAATCACAGAGAGCAAATGACAGAAGAGAATTTATGCAGCTGAAGTTTTTTTTTTTTTTTTAAAGCAAGTGAATATTTCCAGGCTTTCGTTTTGTAGCATTGACTCAGCTCTAATTTTTGTTTAAAACAATACCCCTGCAAATTTTTATATTAATGAACTGCTTCCATTTGCCCTCAAGAGATGGTTTAAAATGCCAGTGATACAGTACTGTTTCACCAAGGATTATTTTACTATCTACATTTCATCCAGATATTCCAGGTGATGGATTTATGAATTTGAATCAAAAAGTATTGTTGCAGATCTTCTGTGTTCCTAAAATAAATTGAAAGTCAGATTAGACCAAAAATTTGGTGAAATCTCAGTAACTGCTTTTTACTTTTTTTTCTCTCTGATAACTACACTGCTTGATGGAAGTTTCAGTTACTCAGTAATGGTGATTCTGGCTCATATAGTAATAAAGAATGTAAAAAAAAATTAAATTGCTCATAAAAATATTCGTCTAAAACCATTCCAAAAAAAATGAGCTGAAGTAGAAACCAAATACAGAAGTTTGTGGAGGATGGAAATAGCCACTTGAATGTAAATAAAATTTTAAATCCTGATAAAGAAAGACCAGAAGACAAGACTAGAAGCTTGTAACAGTGATGTCAAGTTCTCCTGTCTTGAGAATTCATTTGATTTATAAGTGACCAGACTACAGAAGGAGTCATATAGATAAATAACAACAATGAAAGCAAAAACCTTATTGTTTCATCAAAGGGAAACTTACACGTTCAACGGCTTGAGCTGGCAGGAACATGCTTCAGGGAAAGCTGAGTCATTCTTGCAGCCCCATGACTGTTTAAATTCCAACTTACTCACCAGAGACACTGAAACACAGAAGTTGGTAAGCAGAAGATAAGAAGATCAGAGAAAAATAGGGGAGCAAGAAACAAAGAAAAAAAGGAATTGCTTTTTCTAGCTTTAAGCAAAATGTGCAGCTATTTCATTTCCACTTAAGAAGAAGTAATATTCTCCTTGACTGTTTCACAGAAACCCTTCATTGGTTTTATTTTGTATCTCCATCTCTGCCTGGATTTGTTCTTGGTTAAAGGCTAGATTAATAAACTGCAAACTAAATGGTTCACCAGGGCAGAAAGTTATACTTTGAATTTCATTCAAGTTTAAAACCTTCCAGATGACACACTTAAGCTTCTCCCCTCTTTACAACATTCCCTGCTTTTGGGAAATACCTGACCCTGTGTCCTAGTCACCAAATCTAAATATGGCAGTAGTGCAGAAGGCCCTCGATGGATCAGACTCAACCACATATTTTTGTATGTAGGATTTTTGCCTGTGTCTTTGAAAAACAAATTGCAGCCAGAAGCTGCCAGGTCTCAAGCTGACAAAAGTAGGCCCTATTTTCTTTTAAAATGTTCTCCTTGGAAGTATTTCTTTAACTAATAATTTTCATTTTTACTGTTTTTACAGCTGTGTGGAAAGGAATTTAACAGAATGCACAATTTAATGGGACACATGCACTTGCACTCAGACAGTAAGCCTTTCAAGTGTCTTTACTGCCCCAGCAAATTCACCTTGAAGGGAAACTTAACCAGGCACATGAAAGTCAAACATGGGGTCATGGAGAGAGGATTTCATTCTCAAGGTAATATTTTTCAGGATGGTTATTCTCTGAGAGATTTGAAGATGCATATCAGTAAAGTCAAATGGGCTTTGTACCACAGATCCATGACCTTGTACCATAGATTCAAAGCTTTTGGACAGATTGAATCCCGTAAGCCTAGGAGGTTGTTATTAGCTATCCGTATTACTCCAGTGCTACACAACAGAGATGCCCAAGGTAGTGACTCTTGTCTCAGAGACCTTTCAGACTATATATCTGATGACATAGAGGTACAGACTGAGGTAGAGGAGTAGATGGAAACAAAATGAGACAGTATTTATGAGAACAAGAGAAATAATTTTAGCACACTACATTGCTGTTGTGAGGTGTTAGGGAGAATATGGTCAGTAGTGTGAGAGGATTTATCAAGCCATACCAAATGTTCTTGTACTTATGCTCAGGGGTCCCCATTCATCACTGTGAGAAGGTGCAATATTCACAGCACCAGAACTTCTCTCAGCATGTGTGTATCCCAAGACACAATGGGACTGAGCTGGCGGAGGCTCAGCCTTAGTGAGTCTGCGGTACATGTAGTTGGCTAAGGAAATAATTGGATGATATGGTCTTCCTCACTGAAGGTGTAGTTCCATTATTTTTGAATACATGTTACAGTTTCAAGGGACCTGATTCCCAGAGACTGACAGACCACAGCCTAGCAGCCATGGACAAGCAGACAGTTTTCCCCAGACACATCTGATTAGGAGTTTATAATTTTTCTCTCATGTTCAAGCTACATCATAAATCATAAATTCACTCAAAGCTGACAGAAGCAAAAAATGAGAAGATTTCATGGGTCTGGCCCACTGCTTATTTGATTCCAGTGTGGAGTAGGAATGGAAGCCTGAATGGATCTATGTCCAGGAGCCTTGGTTATTCTGTACCATATTGATATAGCTAAAGTTAGGCAAAAGCCTTAGGCTCAAGATCCAGTTTACAAGGAAGCATGTGAACAGGAGACACTCCTCCCCCATATCAAAGTATATGGATTTTTGAGTACTCAGGGTATCCTTCAAAGCATTTCTTATCTCCCACCTACCACATACACTTCCTAAAGTCAGCATTATGTGTGCACACATGCTAATGCTATCTAAAGTAGTGTGTGAATTAGGCAGGATTGTTTTGAGAGTTTGAGTATCCAAGATATTTTGTTTGTTAAGACTTTCTGGGTAAATAATGCTTTCATGGTTAAGATTTCTTGGTGTTCCTCAAATTCAAGCTTTAGGACAACATAACATGTGTGTAAAACACATACTCTAATGGTATTTGGCATAAAATTTACAAAGATCCTAACAGGTAATGAAATACATAGGTATTTTTTTTTTCCTGTAAATCAGGTGTACAGCACCATCCTAGTTACACAATTACTTGTAATTGAAGACAGCCTAGGAGGTTTTCAGTGTACAGAGATTTTTCAGCCCTTGAGATTTATCAGACACTAGACAATTTGTAAGGGCTGCCACCTGCTCATGAACCATTTTAAAAAATACAACCTGTTGCAAAGTAGAAGCTTTATCTAGTGAGGCTGCATAGACCCTGCAGAAATTGGATTCAGTTACTGAGAGAAAAAAAAACCCAAAACAAACCAAAACAAAGCAAGTAAAATAGTGTCTTTCATAGATATTTTCTGCTGGGTGAAATCCTCACCCTACTACTATCACTATTCTTTTTATTAAGATGGACTATGCCAAGCAGTTTCTGAATCTTCTTTGGTACATGCCAATGTTCAGAGCATATTTGAGTCCACAGGCGCCTCCTGGGTAATGTCTGCATTTCCACCAAGAGAGGAGACACTGACAAAGATTAAGACACACCAGATCCAGGACAACTCTCAAACTTACACTGCACTACTCAAAATCATTTATTTATAATTATTTCCTCAAGAGGAAGAACTACCTAGTGCATAGAACTTTTCAGTTTCATGAATGATTTCTCAGTGGTTGAAAGAAGAAAAATTAAGGACAGTGGGGGTCATAGACTGCTGAAACTTGACTGACTTTTCATTTTTAAATAGTAACTTTGAACCACATTTTTTGTAGAATGCATTAACATGTTGATCTCTTCCACTCCTCTGGAAATAAAAAATGTACAAAACCTGAGACTTTGATTATGACCTGTGATGCTTTAGATCAAAGTTTTAATTTAAAAAAAAAAAAAAAGGGAGGAGGAAGTGGGCAGGTTCACTGGCAGATACACTTTACAACAGGCCAGGCCACTTCCTTTTATTCCTAGCTCTCTCATTAAGTGTCTGGCATGTACAGCACAATGTTTTATGTGTCCTGACCTGGCTGTGAAGTGTATACAATAGTACTTATTTTAACAACATCTCAAAGGAGATGCCATGAGATATAAACAGTAAAGTACTTGGAGATAGCTGGGTGGAAGACAAAGGTGAAGTATGAAATAGAAAGCCACCTCGAGTTTTGTTTTTAACCATGTATCACACAGTAAAATTTCCTGTATATAAATTATTCCTTTTCTCCCCCCCTCAAACTACTACAAGGTTTTGGAAGAGGAAGAATTGCTCTGTCCCAGACAAATGCCTTGAGAAGCTTGGAACAGGAAGAGCCCTTTGATCTTTCCCAGAAAACACAAGGAAAGGGAATCTCATTTCATTTGGATAGCGGGAGTGCGAAGGAAAGTTCAGGCCAGGAAGAAGAGGAAGACAACTGCTATGAGACAGAGCAGTACAGCCCTGCCATGTACCACCATGATGACAACAAGCTGTATGTGGCTCAAGATATGTCTGACAAACCTGAGTGCATGATGAAGGACTTCAGAGAATCCTACCGCGATGAGAAGGAAGAAGTGCTAAACAAGGGAGGCCTGGAGAAGAGAATGGGAAATTCAGACAAACAGGAGAGCCAAGGAGAGAGAGACCTTGCAAACAACAAAGAATGCCTCAGCTTTAGATCCTTTGAAAAGGCCAGACTTGGTCATTCTCTCTCTGAATACTTGTATTTCAAGCACAGGAACAAGAGTTTGAAAGAATTGCTGGAAAGAAAAATGGAAAAACAAGCAATGCTTATAGGCATTTAAAATGGACGTTTTAAAGCAGCTGGAAAATGGGAACCAGATAGCTTTTAACATGAACTGTTAATTTAGCAAAGTCTGGAATTTTGCAGTAGTCTTTAGAAATAAACAAGCCAAATTAATAAAAATAATATAAGGTAAAACGCGTACAGCAAAAGAGTAAAGCAGTCCAAGGTCATCAATAAATGCAATAGATATTGAACAATAACTTTTTTATACTTACCCACTTAATGTACAAGCAGACAGTGGAGTGGGTATAGAAGTTGATTTTCCTTTATCTGGAGTGGTAGTGACTTATACACAATTTTCTAGTTACCAAAACCCAACATAGTTTAGTGTCTGATTTGTTATCTGACTAAATATATATGAACACTTCCAACCATATGTCTCAGAAAAAAAAATCTGAAAATACTAAGTATTTCACAGTATAAGCAAGAGTACTATTAAATATGGTGTGCATGAGGGTACTGTCACTCTCAGAACTAACACAGTCAAAATACTTTCATTTACTGATGTGTCTGTTAGCTCAACCACTTAAAATGAGAAATGGGAAACAAAAAGAAAAAAAATAGTCTTGTGAGATAGTGAAGGGCAGCTCTGTACAGCTTTGAAAGAACTAGAATTCATTATGGTCACAGAAATTTTTCCTCTGACACAAAGGATGTTTGTGCTCTGCTATGCTTTAGTCTGTATGGGAGTATTCAGCAATTCTTCAAGTGAAATAGCATGGACTGTGTTGACATTTTTTTCTACTGTCTGATCAGACCAGTACATCTAATGAACAGCAGCAGAGTGCAGCATTTACAAGTCTTGCTGTAATTACACATAAAAAATTACAAGTAATTTCATCGAGAATATTATGCCATTTTGCCATTTACCTCTTCAGTTTTTCTTTTTTAGCAAGGATGATTTTGAAATACACAGGTCTGATCAGATATTATTTTTGAAGGTATGCCAAAAAAAAGCCCTTACCAGGCAAGCAGTACCTGACAGAGGAAAACTGGTTCTGTATTTCCTCTTATTGGAATCAGAAGTACCCCCTTGTCAGCATGGTTTAACCAGTAAACTTCAGGCCTTTCAGAAGAATTCCACTCATGCTGTTATTACTGATTGATTCCCAACTTTTCATCCTCCGATTCCCATACAATTATGTTCATACCAAGATGCTAAAAGCACATTCTATTAATCACATGAATGGTTTGACCAATGCTTTGATTCCTGCATCTTCAAGACAGATGACAGACAGCCCTACACCATCCTATTGCTTATAAGGAAATAAAGATTAAGTCAGTCATTTAATTAGTCCTATGTCATTCTGACATCCCAGCTCAAAAGGTTGCAATCCATATACATGGTACATCTTTCCCAAATATTATTGCCTTCTTCACCTACCTGCCAAGTTCTTGAATTGAAAGACCTTGTTAACATGCTCAATATATATCAAGTTATAGTTAAATATAGTCATATGCTTATGGCTTGCTAAGGCTAGTCATGTAGCTGCAGCTTTTTGCCATTATAAGACACCACTCTCCTTACAGAACTGATGATTGTCACACCTACCAGTTAATCAGCATTCACAGGGTAGCAGCCCTTCTTCACCATATAAAACTGGATTTGTATAGTCTGAGGTTGCAGAAGGTGGTTTCATTTTTCAGGGCTCAAACACTGTAATATAAAGATTCTGAATGAAGAGCAGAAAAAGCTGTTGGTAAAAGAAGCTGTAACATATAGGTGACTCTTCTAAATTAATAAACTCTACAGCTGATGTACATACTTTTCTAAAATAAAAAGGGTATACCGAATTGAAGTGGAATATAGGTCACTTCAGGCTGAGAATTAATGGTGTCTTTCAAAATGAGGTGTATTTCAGAGGTATGTAGCCATAACTGTTTTATTATATACATTCAACTTCCTTGATTCCACTGAAAGATAACTCCTCTTGGAGACATCTTGATTTCAGGGAAGACATTGTGGTCAAGTAGAAGAATCAGAAAATTTTCAGAATAATGTGTGTCACCATGTTCTTTTTTAGACTAGAAGGGAAATGATCAGATAGAAATTCAGCATAGTCTAAGAGGTTGTATCTTAGAAATTGGAACAAGTCCTTTGGTTACTTTCTTGGAAATATCTTGTCTCTGCCAGACAAGAGCTCCTATTTCAGAACCCATACAGCCAAGAGCTGGGAGTCACTGACTCTTAGTAATGTCTCTCTCAAGGTGGTGTAGTTTCCAACTATGCATGATTCAAGATCAGTCTACTCCACCTTTGCAGCCATATTAGTTTCTATGATAAGAGGAATAAGCAAGGATTTAGGAACCTGGTTGCAAATTCTACAACAGTGATCATGCAGATGAGTTGGACCTAGCAAATCCCTTCACTTCTGTGATGGGTAAAGCAGAAAGGCATGCAGCCCTTCCATTGCAGAGTCCTGTTGTCTGTGCATTGGAGAGTGTTATGGGACAGATAGACAATCCTTATTAAGAAAGAAATAAACGATTACATACCAACAGCACTTCAGGCAAATGGAGCAAAGGAAACATTTTCAGAAGACCTCAGCTCCCAGTAGATAACATTACAACCACAAAAATTATGTCTACTGGAAGGATGCAGTCCAGAGTTCCCTTACAGACCTCGTAAGGGAATGTGCCAGATGTGTCCTTAGGAAAGGGAATTACTACAGACAGTTCAGGGTTGTCTGAATGGATAACCCAAAGACTTTCAACCACACTGTCAATGTGGTTTAAGCACTTCTGCAATCCCACTTGTCTTGGGAGTAAAAGCAACTGCCAGCAACATACAGCCAGGTGGCAAGGAGTAGAGGTCCTCAGAATGGCAATGGTGTTTGGGAGTAATTCATGTAAAGCTCTTTTCCTTCATTCTTCCTAGAAAGCAGAAAACATTCCATTACAAGGAGGCCTCGAGATTGTGCCCAGTCACATAGTCACACTAAGATAATTCACAGATACCTAAAGCTAATTTATGTTATAGAACAGAGAAGAACTCATTTAAAACCGTAAGTCACTAGTCAGCGGAATTGCAAACAAAACTATTACTGAGATAAAGAGACAGTGTCAAGTGACTCAAGCAAAGAGATTGGGAGATGATGGTCCTCCTACTGCAGAACATAATGCAGCTGAATCTAAGACACTTGTTACAAAGAGGCCCCAAGGGACAAATTAAAAGTGAAATAACAGCCTTCATTGTGAAGCACCTTGCTTTTCAAACATAAGTTGTTTTCATGCTATTTACATTGGCATTGCTTTGGGAACAGACAGTAACAGCCTTTGCTTTTTAATAGCTTTGAAAATGCTTTATAGAAATTTGCTCTCATAATGAAGTTATTTCCCATTTCTAATTTTTGAGGGATTAGCTTCCTTGTTTTGCTTTCAATAGAGGCTCAGAAGTCCTGTAGAGACATTGCCTGTGTCCTGGACCTTGGGGGACACATTTTATTTTTTTCCTCCCTAATATGAGTCTATCTAACTTCTTCTTGCTATGTTGTGATAAGAAATGTGTTTATCTGACTCTTCTCTGCTGGTTGGGTTTTCAACTTTTGATAACATAAGAAACTAAAGCCCAGTCTTCACCACCTCTATATAGAATTGCATCCATATAATTTCCCTGCATTATTATATGAAGCTTAACTTTATCTTCCTGGAGTTCATCAGAGCAAATAAGAGTGGCCACAAACTCATACAGCTGAGGTTCTTTCCAAACTCATACAAACTGAGGTGCTTCAGGAGATGATGCTGAGGAAAGGTAAATGGCCCACATCATAATGAGTCTGGGCAAGTGAAGGCGTGTGTTGTCAAATTAGAGGCTTTTCTGCTGTTAAGGGCAGCAGGGAGAATTCTGCAAGACACTGTACAAACAGAGTAGGTGGATGAAAAGTCAAAAGTTGTGTTAATAAAATTTGAGGGTAAAGAAATACAAAGTAGTTACTGAGAAAGTGAAGTTGTAGGTAACTTGGGAACAAGCTGTTTTGAGTCTGGCCACCAGAACTCAGTCATCTCCTTGTGAACCTGAGTTCTCCTGGCTGCCAGGCAGCCTCCCATCTGTGAAGACAAAGACAAGTGCTCTGTGTTCAGCAGCTCAAAGGATAAAACACTTTATGACAATGTTATAATATAAGCTTATCCTATGCTGTGTCCTATAAAACATGTTACTGGAAAGACCAGGTAATGCTACTGCACCCGCCTTTTTTACAACTCTGAGTTGGTCTACTAGTTATTCTCCAATTTCTCTCTTCATACGGTGCTGCTGGACTCTGCTCTTATGTGTACAGTTAAGAATTAATATAAGAACTATATTTATTATTCCAAGAAATGTTTAATAATTATTAACAGTTTTGAAAATAAGTCACGTCTGCTTAGCTGAACAAGATGTAACAGAGCTAACATTTTGTACTCCTAACAGATTTTGCCCATAATGTGGTGTATATTTATTTCACATAGAACACTGGGTTCCTATTTAAAGCCCCAACTCAAAAAATTGACCAACTATCTGTGAATATTTAGTTTCTGGCTTTCTATCTCAATAGTAAAAGCATGTATGATGTATTGTATTAATTTAAGCAAATAAATATTTACTGGAGAAGCTGCTGTTCTTTGTGTTCAAATGGATCTGGAATTCCTGGCACTCTAGTTATTTTATACACTAAATGCTTTGTTCTGGTCCAACATGGTCATACTTCATGCAGCACTGGTGAAGAGTGGTCCTTGTAAAGAGAAGCCTGTATCAGTGATGGAGGACTCGTTAGAAGACAAGGGCAGAAGAGCTGCCATGTCCTCTGAGACAGACAGATCACTTCTTTATTATTACAGACTGCAGCGAGGACATAAAGAATGCTCTGCGATGATTATGATATTTGTTAACTTGGCCTCAAACAAGCTAAAAAAGAAAGGCATAATCCTTATTTTAAAGATGTTTCAAAGATCTGCATCATGTTAAGAGAGGAAAAAACAACCAGACATGTTATAAGATTGAAGGTAAGAAATTAGGAATACTTCTAGAGCTTCAGGAATAAGCAGAAGACACTGAACTCAGAAGCTCAGAGTTTCTTCTTCTAATGGAAAGCATCACTTTTAAGTGATGAGTAAACTCTTGGATTTATTTTAATGACTATTTAATTAATATCCTGATGGAACTGAAATAATCAGACTCCACAGAAAACATTTTATGTTGGTTTTGAGCACGTAGAGAAAGCTACTGGAATGTTTGCTATAAAGTAACTCCAGTAATAAAGAAAATAGAGATATTCAGCTTCTAATTCTCAGAGGTACATACCTTAAGAAGTACAAGAAGTCTTGTGTAAACACTAGAAATACATGTAAGAGCCTAAATGAAACAGAAATAAACCTTTTTTGCTTTTCTGTTATATTTTCTATTTTTTTCCCTTCTGTTTTGATTTCAGGTAACAAGTGCTACAAAGATTATAAGCTTCCTCTACATGAGGTATATGAAGTATATGTTAAGGAGTAATCTAATTCATTCCCATCAGTATCAGTATCAGTGAATCTCCAAGTTTCCCCTTTGCCAGTCACAAACTATAATTTAGAAGAACATATGTTAGGTCCTTTTCACAAATTTCCTTTTCATTTTTGTTGAAAACTGAACTATGCTCACTTACGTCTTCAAACAAGCAGAAATGAAGTAGAAGAGAAAGACAGCCTCTCAGATGTTCCCAGGTAGCTTTTCTATGCCTATAGTGAAAGGGTGAAAGGCCCAGTATATCTAAAGTATTTTCATGGAGATAGCCAAATTAATATTGATGATACGACAAAAAGGGGTGAATCATTAAAAGGAAAAACAATCCTAGTTAGATAGAAATTATATGGGATATCTCTGAGAAGATCAAACTACTCTCAAATTGCAGTGTGTTAGACCTTCAACAGATTAAAATCCTAGTTTAAGTAAGAAGGCTGCATACACAACCTCTTGCCAAATTCATCCCATTAATATACTCTATGTCTTGTGTAGTGATACCGATAAATGTGTTTGCCCACTGGTTCATGATGCAAAAAAAAAAATCTAAAAACACATGTGGGGTGTCAGTCATTTCAGCACTTGTGAACAACAAACCACTAAATAGGGATCACTACTAACTGTTCACAGATATGATATGGGGATATGTTAGATCATACAGCATAAATTTCCCTAGTGATCAGCCTGCAGTAAAAGAACAGCTGAACAGAGAACAACCGGTTTATGAATAAACCTTCTGTTGTCCCATCAACACAGGTTACCCTGTCTGAAAAAATACTGTATATCCAGTCCAATTGTATAAACTATTTAATTTGGATGGAGCCAAACATGATTACCTTTCAGTGAATTACTTCCTGGATTGAAAAAATCTCTTGTAAGTGTAAGCATTTTTGCTCAACATACCTCTGTCGACTTACATCAGCGGAGAATGTAGACTTGTGTTTTTGGAGCAGGGATTGTCTGTACTGTACTTTCTTCAGTACTTAAGTACTCTTCTGAATGGAAAATCATTAAAGAATAAATTATGATTGAGACACTAAATACCCAGCTGAAAGACAGGGTGCAGTCAAATGAGAATGATGCAGTTGTGTGAAAACAAGAAATGTATTTCTACCCTATGCAATGCTATTATAAAATTAATGGAGATTGGAACAGTGTAAGGATGACAGACAGGGTGTCACAGAAATGTCTCTAAAAGAAATGTAGTTTAGAAAGAAATATAGTTTAGCAAGACACTCAGAACAGTGGTTGCCTCATCCACCAGCAATGACGATATAAACTTGAGCTGTGTACCCATAGGCAAGGCATACATGCAGAGTTTACAGATTAACATAGTCTACAGGACAGCTGAAATGGAAAACAGCTTTAGTTGCCAGTTGAGGCTGCTGCCTGATGCTTATGCTTTCAGTGCATTAACTGAGGAAGGGACATACCTAAAACAGGTGTCACCAGACCCTTCAACTTTGAATGCCTGACCAGCTGCCAGTTGGCTATTTACAATAGAAGAAAAAACAAGGTTTCTGACAGCCAAACTTCCTCTGCTCTCTCTTCCTCCTCCCATGGCTGACCAGACTCTGATCTGAAAATGCTCCTTTGCCGATGTGTGACTAGACAGCATTACCCTGGTAAAGTGTAAACCTGACCCAGTTTGACTTGGCTGTTCAATTTTGAATGGCAGACAGCCAACTTGCTACCAGTTGGGTTATTCATGCTGCAATAGGAAACAATCTTCCTGACATGCAAACTTCCTTCTTCTTCTGCCTGAGCAGCAGTGTAGGCAGTCAAAGATGCTGAGCTAGATAAAGAACAATTTGACCCTGTAAATATATGGGTCCTGACCCAAGGCTGTACTTCAGCTTCATTGTGCTAGCCAGCAGCAAAAAACATCATTACCCATGGCAAATCCTGGGAAGACAGAAAGGAGTTCTTGCAATAGAGAATTGCTGTTACAGCTCCTATAGCAGCACTAATGCCATATTCAGGTGCAAATGTGTGTTCTGGAAATCCTTGGTAAACAAAATGGGCCATGGGAGATGGTAATCTAAACTCCATTCTAGATGGAATTCAAGGTGGCACTGCAGAATTTCATTAAATTCATCTTGCTGTCCAGAATGCTAACCTGTTAAAAATGACTTCATCATCTGTGGGTTAAACTGGTTATATGAGATCACTTTCTTCCTTTTCCTTTTCATCCTCATGGAAACAATCCTATTTTTAAAAAAGGCTGCATCACCCTGCAATGGGTTTGGTTAGTCTGGTGACAATATTATTCCCATCTAAGAACACCAAGGCACCAATACAAGCCATGTGTTTATAGAAAGCTCTCCTTAGCTCCTTATCTAAGGGGAAAGGAGAGGCTTGGAATAGCAGGAGGAAAGAAATGGGGAGCCTATATTTTAGTTTCCAACTGAAACAAAGATGTTCTGTTACTGCTTATATCTTCACACTCTCATAATTTTTACTCATTCTCATTGTTTGTTACAGCATTGTATCATGGATGTAGCTGTGGGACTGATTTACACTCAGACCCTTGAAGGCAAGGTGGTAGACATTGGAGGTCTACCATACTGTTTAGTTGAGTAACTGGAAAGCAAAGTCAGTGATATGAAAGCATTTAGGGAAATTAAAATCATTGGAAGTTCATTAATACCCCATGGTAGGCTCTGTGGTGCATTGTATTTCTCTAATCCACAGAGATAAGATATCCACAGCTGGAATATAGTAAGAGTATTCATAGAAGAATATCATACTTCAGGTAGAGTAACTTCCCCTCCAAAATCTTCATCATTGTGACTGCGGTGTTTATGAATCAGTTCTCCATGAGTATCTTTGACCTCTTGATCACTTCCCAGAAGACTGGGAGGTGAGTTCGGGGCATTCTTACAAAGTTGCTGTGTCACAGAGGTGGATGTAGGTTCATACTGGCCGAAAACAGCCCCGGCCACCAGTCAAGGAGCTGCCCCCAGGAGTGATAACCTTGTTCTAACTATCCCCTCAATAAGTTTGCAGATGACGCCAAGATGCGTGGGAGTGTTGATCTCAAGGACAGGCTGCATTGATGGGTCAAGGCCAATTGTGTGAGATTCAATAAAGCTGAGTGCCAGGGTCACAACAACCCCACGCTACAGGGTTGGGGAGGAGTGGCTGGAAAGCTGCCCAGTGGAAAAGGATCTTGGGGTGCTGATTGACAGCTAGATGAATATGAGCCAGCAGTGTAACCAGGTGGCCATGAAGGCCAACAGTATCCTGGCTTGTATCAGAAATAGCATGGCCAGCAGGGACAGGGAAGGGATCTTGCCCCTGTGCTTGGCACTGGTGAGGCTGTGTTCAGTTTTGGGCCCCTCACTACAAGAAAGACATTGAGGTGCCAGTGTGTGTGCAGAGAACAGCAACAAAACTGGTGAAGGGTCTTGAGCACAAGTCTTAGTAGGAGTGACTGAGGAAACTGAGGTATTTAGCCTGGAGAAAAGGAGGCTGAGGGGAGACCTTGTGGCTCTCTCCAGCTACCCGAAAGGCAGTTGTAATGAGGCAGGTGTTGGTCTATTTTTCCAAGTAATAAGTGATAGAACAAGAGGAAACAGCCTCAAGTTGCACCACGGGAAGTTTAGGCTGGTTGTTATGAAAAATTCCTTCACTGAAAGGGTTGTCAAATATGGGAACAGGCTGCCCAGGGAAGTGGTTGAGTCACCATCCCTGAAGGTACTGAAAAGACATGTAGATTTGGCACTGTGGGACACAGTTTAGCGGTGGACTTGGCAGTGCTAGACTTACAGCTGAACGTGATGATCTTAAAGGTCTTTTCCCACCTAAATGATTCTATGACTCTAAGCCTTTCTGGAGGGATGCTCTGCATTGTCAGGAAGCAGTGTTATTTACATCAATGCACAACATGCAAGGAGGAAAACCAAGCAGTGTTTAGATTCTTGAATTGACCATTTTTTCTGCCAAAGATCAATAGCTTGTAGCTTTTTCACACTTGTAGCTGTGCTAAAGAAGCTGAGGAATAGAGTTAACAAAAGCAGCAGATTTTAGAAAAACAATATCTATGAACAAAATATCAAGTATTCCAGGCATCTCTCAGCCAAAACTCTTGGTGTAAAACAAGTTAAACCTGGACAGTTTGAAATGTGGGATGTGTGTTGCTCTCTATTTACACAGAAAGTACACAGAATACTGTCTCTTTGAATACAGTAGGGACAAACAACGGGAGGCAGTTTCTTTATTCAGAAAATCAAATCTGTTTTAAGCCAGCACTCTATCCAAAATTAGAACTTTCTCCCCCTCTTTGGATCTCTTCCAAGGCCATGCTGCTGGTACTTCCTTGGATGGCCCTGGTTCTTTTTTGACTGCGTTTTTGTTAAATTCACTTCACAGTCAGATGTATGCACCTTTATGATCCAGTCTGAATCCATCGTCTGTATTTTTAAAATGTCCCAGAGAAATCTTTTTGATGGGTACAGTACAGGTCTTCCTTAGCACATTTCTGGTCTGTGACTTAGGTAGCAGTTTCTACTATTTCATTTACTGCAAAGCAAAAGGGTATGTAATTATTTTCTCGAGGTTATATGAGTCTCCTAGACAGCTATACTGAGGTTTGAGATCACCAGTGTGTCAAAATTATGAACCCTGACAGCTACCAGAATCTTCCAGCCTAGAATTGTTGCATTCACTAAAAGAAAACAAGTTACAATATGCAGGAATTTGACTGGCAGGTTGACAACATGATCAAAATTGAGAAGATGGATCTGAATTATGTAAGGATGTGTATTTCAAGTGAAGCATTCTTACAGCTTTTGATTGTTAGGTGCTAAGGTAGTGTGCATTTGATTTGATGAAATTCTCTTTGAATTGCAGTTAAACTACGTAAGAATTTAATTCTTAAGAACAGTATACAAAAAGGAATTAAATACAATTTACCTAATCTACTTTATAATTAGTTTCACATCCCTGAGGGTTACCTTGTATATCTAAAATATTAATATTACCTCCCTGACTCCTTTCATGGCATTATGAAAATGAAATATGAATGGTCAGTGTAATATTATATATACTGACATGCTTGAAGCAATGTGTAATAGGCATTCAGCATTGTTCTGAAAAATAACTCCAGCTGATGATATACAAAACAGAAGGGTATAACAATGCGATCCCTCTGCCAAATTTGCTCTTAGCAGAAGCATTTGTTAGATGTGACTCACAAACACTGTGATTCGGTAAATGCTTTGCTGCTTGGAAGTGTGGCATATCCCTAGCCAGTCCAGTTTAGGAATCAAATAGTAGAGTCAACTTAATTCATCAGTGGGAAAGGGGCATGATCAAGCTGGTTGGTTGGTCCTAAAGCTGGCTGAGATCCACTTTAACTAGAGTGGCAGTTTGATGTTTGCTTTATTGTTTGTCTCACTAAGAGGTAATTTGACACATTGCCTTCGAAAAATGCTTTCCGAACTCAAGCTTTTGTACTGCTCTTTTATGGAGATGGAGATGTACTGCTCTTTTATGGAAATGGAAGGCAGCAGTTGTCTCAGTCTCCGAATCTACTCTCCCTGTTCTTGTGAAGCACCATCACAGAAAACAAAGACACACCTCTTTCCCTGCTGCTATGCAAGGACACTAGCTTCCTACAGAGCAGCTGGCTTACCTGGGTAAAGGTGAGTAGCTTATGTATCAGCTTCTTCTCTCCAAAATGTTTCAGTATAAATCGAATCCAAGTCACATGCAACACTAGACAAATGAAGAGCTAGTGATGGCAAGAAACATGAGCTAGCAGGTGCTCGGAAACATTTACAAGGACAACTTAATTATTTGTGTAATATCATCTAATGACATCATTTTTTTTTTTTTTTTTTTTTTTTTTTCCAAAATGCAATCTGAGTCTTTTCTGAAGTAAAACCCATTCTGACTGCAGATATTTTAACTGGAATCAATACAGCTTTGTAGGAGAGACATAGGTTTATTTGAAACAGCTTTCTGTGACAGAAGTTACTCAGAAAGGTTTCTCAAATGTAGCTACTCTTGACCTTATAAAAACTACAACTGTTCTCTAAAACTGGAAAGCTGTAATGGTTATATGTGCTGTACCGTGTTTTTTTGACTTTTCCCCTTCCTTTAAAATATAAACCCATGACAGATCAGTCTATTTGTTTATCTTTCACAGTACAGAGCCATGCACATTTCTTGTTCTATACAAATGATTAATAATGTCATGACTTTTTAGCCACTGACTATGAAGAAACACTTTGCTTCTTACCCTCTGCTTCATAATTTGAAGTCTCCCACCCCCATCCATGACACACAGGCCTGTCATTCTCTTTCACTGTCATTTCCTTCTATTTTATCTAAGTGTTTCAGAGTTTTCCCCAGGAAATTCTTTTCTATTCATTTTTAGTGTTTTTAAGGGAGCAAACAAGATGAAAGCTTAAGGAAAAAAAATGTTGTCTTTCTTAGCATTGTAAATATAGCTGATGTTTCCCTTTTTGTAGCAATGTGGGATGCAATCTGAAAACTATTAAGGTAAATAGCAGCTAGTGAAGCCTTCATTTTATATCACAGCAGACACTGCTAAAAAGCAACAGAAAGAGCAATGAAATGAGAGATTTCAGTACCTATCTAAAGCCTAATTGTTTCTTTCCACACCAAGACATGTTAAATGTTAAACTATTTGTTAGTTCTTATTAGTGGTTTTAAACCCAGGAATATAACCTGATTGTCTTCTCATGGTGAACTTGATTGTTTTCTTATGGTGTAAACCAGGAATAACTCATTGGAAGTTGGATTGTCCTCATGTGAGAGGTTGCTGATCAGACTGTGGGAAAGCAGATGAGAGTAGTTTCCTTTTCTCTAGCTACTTTTGTGCAGTAAGCAACATGCAGAGGATGAAATGTCCCTCCACATTTTTTACTGGCACCAACAGCCACTATGCAGACAGTTTGCTGTCTTCCAAAATCTGATAGAGTAACTGAATAGTACATCAGGGTGAAAAAAAAAAAAAAAAAAAGATAAGCCTGTAGTAATTGGAAATTCCTCTACCTTCAGTTACATCTTCTTAACATATGGCAATTAATCTAACAAGGAGTAAAAATTGAGAAAGAGGAATTCTCCTTGTTACCATGGAAATTACAACTTGTCTGACTGACAAAGGAAAATAGATTTATTGTATTAATAACTTCCCTGAGGAGGACACAATGTTTATAGAATTGGAGACTCACAGGATAACTGAGGTGCTGTCAAGATAACTGAGGTTGGAAGGGACCCCTGGAAGTCATCCAGTCCAACTTCTTGGTCAAAATGGGTCTAAGTAGATCAGATGGTTCAGGACATTGACCAGTTGAACTCTGAGTATCTCCCAAGGATGGAGGCTCCACAGCCTCTCAGGGAAAACTGTTCCAGTGTGATGGAAATTTTGCAGTGAGAATTGTTTCTTATTCCCATGTTCTGATTTGTGCCTGTTGCCTACAGTCCAGTCACTGTGCACTTCCAGAAAGAGTCTGGCTCTGTCTTCTCTGTATCTTCCCATGAGGCAGTTGCAGATAGCACTTAAATATTCTCTGTTAATTTCCAACCACTCATCCCACTCTCTGTAATTTATTCTCTATCAGGATTTTGGACTTGTCTTTGTTAAACTTTTTGAAGCTCCTGCTACCCCATGTCTCCATTCTGTTGAGAATTTCAGGTTCCTCTCAACATTCCCTCCAGCATACTTAACATCCCGTAGCTTGGTATCATTGGCAGGCTTGCTGAGGGTGAACTTGTTATCATCCACATCATTAACAGAGACATTAAACAGTATGGGTCTGATCAGTATCCATCCCTGAGGCACAGTGGCTAACCGGCCAACAGCTGGACTTCGTACGCATGGCTGCACAACCTCTTGGACACAGAATCCTGCTGATTTTCCACCTACTTGACCACCTGCTTATGCAATCCATAACTCACCAGTTTGGGTGCTAGGATACTATGGGAGACTATGTCAAAAGCCTTGAAAGTTGTGTCAGTTGGTTCAGTGGCAGTGATCTTTGAGCTGCTGAAGATTCATATCGATGTATTGATTTTTGCCTTTTTTTTTTTTTTTTGGTGTTTTTGTTTGTTTTGGTTTGGTTTTTTGTTGTGTTGTTTGTTGTTTTTTTTTTTTCCAGCCAGTATTTCTGACCCTTCTATTTATACTCAGTTAAAGCTTCTGTCTTCTGTCATCCAGTTGAATGGTACTTTTTGAAAATTCAAAGATCATGTCAAATAAGTGAAAGGAACAGGAGCCCATGAAAGGAGACCTGCACTGTCTAATGGCTCCAGCTAGGTGGTACAACACCATCGCCTTTGAAAAGATTTTTCAGTTGCAATGCTATTTTGGTCTATTGGCCAGGATCTTTAGCTGGCTGAAGCCTCTGAGAAGACACTATGTGCTCTCCTCTGAAAAGAAAGAAAATTATGTATTATGCTTGCAGAGCAAAGACATATGATAGAAGGTGTAGTTTATTCATTGCTGACAGATGACACTTTGCAAAAACACTATTCAGAAAACAAGTCTTTAATTTCAGCTGAAATAAAATAAACTTCAACCAAAAATAAAACCTTTACTGATTTCAAGGAATTCCATGACTTGGCCAAAAAATGTTTATTACTCTTCAGGAAGACAGAAAAATCTTGGGGGGAAAATTTCTTCACAAATTTAGTTTTCTGCCGAAAAAAGCTTAGCTACAAAGTATTTCCAATCTGTCAGCTAAGACTAGCTATGGTGAGTCATTGGAACCTAGCAGAAAATTAAGTCCTGTCATTTAAAAGTAAAGATAGAACCAGTGACACTTATATACACTTTGTAAAATGCCCCAAGTCACTCTAATAATAAAATGCCTGCTTGCAAACTGCTATTAAACTTTTATTGAAATTACTCAAATTAACATTTCAAGTATGTTTGAACACCCATCATCATCATTATTATTATTATTATTATTATTATTATTATTATTATTATTATTATTATAAAACATGTAGAACAGTGTAGATAGTAATTTTTTTTCCTTAGAACATTCCTATAATGAAGGAGAGCCACACGGACAACTGTTAACAGTAGTTGTGTGATCTTAGCAGGACCAAGTAAAATAATTGCCCCAAAACTCTGATTCAACAAACTTCAGAGCTCTTTGCCCTCTCTCCAACATCCATGTGACCTTGTAAATGTCTAATGTGCTCTTAACAAATCTCTATTGCATTCTTTCTCAGGATATTGTAGTTACTTCCTTGTACTTTGCAGCAAAAGTATTAGAAGAGTAGCTCATGTATCATTATCTTTGCATGACATCAGCTCTTTCAAATATCTTCTTAGCACCTATTTAAGTAGTTTCCATTTGAATTTGTGTAAACATTTTGTGCTATTGAACTAGGAGTCACTTAATTTTGCACCTGTCCCTTCCTTAGTTTAAATAATACACACATATTTCTCCTTCCTGCTATTGTTCTCCCATATAGCAAGATCTAGATCATGCAACTTGTAAAGTAAATTACATGAATGTATATTGGAAAAGCACATTAAAAATAAATGAGTTAGCAAGTGCCCAAGTTTGCTATAGAAAAAATTAAGCCCTCATTATCAAAGGCATTTTCCCATGAATTACAAGTATCTATTCTCTTTGCATGTAGACTACATCAAAGGTGGAGGGTTTTCAAGATTTGGCTAGAAAAACTTGGGGCTGATATGACTTAGTCTGAGAAATAGTCTCAATCCAAGTAGGAAATTGACTGAATCACCACCAGTGGCCGTTCCAGATCACATTTCTAAGCTTCTGTGAACTAAACTGATCTGAAATCTGTTCACTCTCATGCCAGTGATAAACGCAGACCTGGAGGAAGTGCAACAAAACTATGTTATTGCATAGCTACAGAAAGAACTGAAATAATTCATAATAATCTTTACGAAAAGTTCATAGAATCACAGAATCATATAGGTTGGAAAATACCTTGAAGATCATCTAGTCCAACCATTAATTTAACACCGACTGTTCTCAACTACATACTCCTAAGTTCTATGTCAACCTGACTCTTAAAAACCTCCAGGGATGGGGACTCCACCACTGCCCTGGGCAGCCCATTCCAACACCCAACAACCCCTTCTGGAAAGAAATGCTTCCTAATATCTAGTCTAAACCTTCCCCAGTGCAACTTGAGGCCATTCCCTCTTGTCCTGTCACTTGTTATTTCATTAAAGTGACTCATCCCCAGCTCTCTGCAGCCTCCTTTCAGGGAGCTGTAGAGGGCGATGAGGTCTCCCCTCAGCCTCCTCTTCTCCAGACTAAACCCCCCCAGTTCCCTCAGCCGCTCCCCGTACGACCTGTGCTCCAGACCCTGCACCAGCTCCGTTGCCCTTCTCTGGACACGCTCGAGTCATTCAATGTCCTTTTTGGAGTGAGGGGCCCAAAACTGAACACAGGAATCGAGGGGCGGCCTCACCAGTGCCGAGTACAGGGGTGAGATCCCTTCCCTGTCCCTGCTGGCCACGCTATTGCTGACACAAGCCAGGATGCCATTGGCCTTCTTGGCCCCCTGGGCACACTGCTGGCTCCTGTTCAGCCGGCTGTCAATCAACACCCCCAGGTCCCTCTCTGACTGGCAGCTCTCCAGCCACTCCTCCCCAAGCCTGTAGCGCTGCTGGGGGTTGTTGTGGCCCAAGGGCAGCCCCCGGCATTTGGCCTTATGGACACTCCCCCAGTTGGGCTCAGCCCATGGCTCCAGCCTGTCCAGGTCTCTCTGCAGAGCCTCCCTACCCTCGAGCAGATCAACACTCCCACCCAACTTGGGGTCACCTGCAAACTGACTGAGGGTGCACTCGATCCCCTCGTCTAGATCATCAATAAAGATTTTAAGCAGGACTGGCCCCAACACCGAGCCCTGGGGGACACCACTCGTGACCAGCCACCAACCGGATTTAACTCCGTTCACCACAACTCTCTGGGCCCGGCCATCCAGACAGTTTTTTACCCAGCAAAGTGTGTGCCCACCCAGCCATGAGCAGCCAGTTTCACCAGGAGAATGCTGTGGGAAATGGTGTCAAAGGCCTTACTAAAGTCAAGGTAGACAACATCCACAGCCTTTCCCTTGCCCAATAAGCAGGTCGTCCTGTCATAGAAGGAGATCAGGTTTGTCAGGCAGGACCTGCCTTTCACAAACCCATGCTGACTGGGCCTGAGCATCTGGTTGTCCCGCATGTGTTGTGTGATGGTACTCAGGATGAGCTGCTCCATCATATTCCTGGGCACCGAAGTCAAGCTGACAGGCTTGTATTTTCCCGGATCATCCTCTGATCCTTCTTATATATGGGAGTTACATTGGCCAATTTCCAGTCAGTCAGGACCTCCCCGGTCAGTCAGGACTGCTGGTAAATGATGGAAGGGGGTTTGGCGAGCACTCCAGCCAGCTCCTTCAGCACCCTCGGGTGGATCCCATCTGGTCCCATAGACCTGTGTGTGTCTGTGTGATGCAGCAGGTCACTGACTGTCTCCTCCTGGATTGCAGGGGGGTCATTCTCCCAGTCTCTGTCTTCTGTTTGACGAGGCTTGATTCCCTCAGTACAACTAGTCTTGTTATTAAAGACTGAGGCAAAGAAGGCTTTAAGGACCTCAGCCTTTTCCTCATCACTTGTCCTAATAGATAAACAGCTAACAGCATGCATGGAAGCTAGAAAAAATCAGAGAAGGCAAAATTTGGTTGCATAATCAGGAATACTTAAAGGTTTTTTCACAGTATAATGAGAAATTTCAAGATTTGCTGTTGTGGGGACAGGTAGTCAGTCAACATGTCTTGGTGTCTACTTGCCTCTTAATTAGGAAAGGATGATTATTAATTTTGCATAGCAGCTTATTTTGAGGGAAACCATCTCTCATACTGCAGAGGAATCATTTTAAGAGGACAAGTTTAAGAATATTTATTTTCAGTTCTTTATTTTCAAAGTATTGGTAAAAAGTGGTTGGAATGGTTAAGCTTCTTGTTGTGGAGTCTGAAGCATCTCTAGGTGCTAGTGTAGGAAATACATGGGAGGACACCTGTCTAGACAGGCTGCATATTCCACACACCACTCTTCATGGTTGAGTCTCTTAAATATATTGGAAACATAAGAAACATCATTGTTTCAGTGATGAAACTTTCATAACTACAATGACATATTGGTTTTGGTCCTGATGTCAAGACAAGGTGCAAGAAAAGGCAACAGACTTTCTGATTTTGCATGTAGTGAAGTGAAGTTTCATTTGTGTTCACTGTAATGTGTTGGTGCAGCATGTAGGTATTTTTTCAGACATTTCAGGAGTTTTTCTAAATACAGTGTAGTTCAGGTAATACTAGACTTCTGGCTACTGAGAGCCATGGACAGCAAACATGGGATAATAATGCAAAACATTATAACGCATATTCAGAATAGAAATGTTATGTTTAGTAAGTAGTGGGATATATGTTTTTTATTTAGCAATTTTGTAATGTGTACTGTGAGTCGAGTAGAAAATATCTTTAACCACAAAATCCTTCTGATAGTTCTTTTATGTGTAGAGGTGGATGGATGAAGGCCACTATGAACTCTTTAAAACCATATATAAATAACTTCAGCATTACTCTGTATTTCCATTACTCTTTGAAACCATTTCAAAGATGCAATCACTTTGATAGAGGGCATATTTTTATTGTATCAGTGTCACAGTATTTATGGTATCAGTGTCACAAATTTTAATTCTGTGAACAAAACCTTTTACACAACAAAGTGTTTCCTCAATTTTATCTCTTCTGATAGCTGAAACTAAGGTCATAGTCAAATGAAGTTGCAAAAACAGTGGTGGAGTTAATGCAGGGCATCTTTTAAGTACATGCAAGTTCAGTGTAGCCAGTAGATGCCTGTTCTATGTAAGAATACCAAAGTGCAGTCCAGAATTCGGCAGGTATACAATTTGCAAAGAATCCTCCGAGAGAATTTTTGTTTTATGGATGTTGAACACAGAACAGAACTATGTTGAAAATACCTAAGCTATGAGAAGTAGTTTGACTTAGGTAACACAATGCACAGTAAATTTTAAGTAGCTATTGCCCAGGTGAAACATTATCTCCTAGTAATAAATTATTTTTTTCTGCCATATATTAATAGATTTTGTTTTGTAAAATGGCCAGCATAACTAGCACTTGCTATCTAGATCCCCAACTGCAGGTTTCTCCTATGTACATAGAATTTTCTTGAACTAGTTGCTCTCTATTTGACATAAGGGATTTTGAGATACAGATCTTTTTGCAATGCTTGAACAGTTCTTGTGTTATTTTTGCCTTCATTTTCCTTCTGCTGTTGCTGATTCAGCATGATGATACCTGTATTACGAGGTCTGATTCCATCCATAAATGCTTTGTAATACTGTGAGCTGATCCCACATTATTTCATCTACAATGCTTCAAAGTGCATGTACAGCTATCTGTTCCCATGAAAGAGCAAATACTGTTCTGTGTATTTTCTCAGTTTCTCTTCATGCTGCTGATTGTAGTCTACAACTACAATATATTATTTACATACATAAAATGTTGTTCCATGCCAGAAGAACAGTATCACATTTATCATTAGCAAGAGGAAGTGCACAAAGCACCAGTTGTCTTTCAATGGAGTATGCAAGCAGAATTTTTTTTTTTTTTTCAGAAAGCCCTTTGGCCTTACTAGTTTCCAGACATTTGAATCCACCAGTAAAAATAATTGCAGTCTTGTTCTAGCTTCACAAACACAACATAGGTGGGTCCAGATTTAGCAAGATATCTTCGCCACCATCTAGCTGTAGAAATGGTGAATTTGGAGTCTCAGTTTATTCCTTAAGTGTAAAGGAACAGGAAACGATAAAGAATGGCTGCAGCTACGGGCAGTATCAACAGTTGAGAGATGCACAAAGAAAGATCTGTCTATAACAAAAGTAAAGATCCCTGCCTCCTGTCTTACCTGGCAGAGCATGAGGTGCACGCTCAGAGGTAATACTGCCCCACCAGAGGAAGCAGAAATTATGTGCATAGATAAAGATCAGTACAAGGAGAATGTCTTCCTTGCAGGTCAGGGTATACCAAAATAACCTTGCCAAAGACAAGGCATAAATCTTACATAAAATGTGGAGTTTATTCCCTTACACAAAGAAGAAAATAAATTAAATTAGACTACACCTAATTTAGCATTGAGGAGTAAACTGCATATCTGCTGTGGGTTTTTTCTACTCTTCTGGTCTGAATTTGTCTTTACTACTCAAAAAGGCACTTTTTGAAAATGTCTGATCATCTCGTTTTTATATCTTCATTTTTTCCCTTAGGGTCATTTAGGGAAACAGGAAACATTCCCACTCATTATGCTTCTCCTTACCGTTTAAACAACAGCATTCTCTGATCTGTCCTTTTAACCACATTTACAAAATCTACAGGCTGGGTGCTAGGTGGAACCCAATGGAAAATCCTCGAATCAGAGATGAGCTGAAGCAAAGTGACACACAACAATTTATGCCAGTGGAAGTCTGACTTCTGTGTTTTCTTGAGTTTCTACAGAAGCTTCTACGGGATTTTCACATATCTGAATGAAAGCTATTGGGATGCAGGAATACAAAAGTAATTCTATTTCAAGATAACATATGTTTTATGGAAGCATTCTGACACCTTGGGTTTCATGAAGTTTTCAGGTTAATCATGTCAAAACTGTCAAGATTTCAGGACCTTTGAATTTGTAAGGTGTGTAGGAAAATTAGAAGATCCCATCACTTCCCATCATCCTCTTGTACCTTTTTCTGGCACAAGGGCGGGCTTTGGAAGTAAAATAGTTTGGTTAAGAACACTTACTGTAAGTACAGATTTGGCTATAGAATACATGGAATAATCCCATCACGTAAATGCTGCTTCTTAGCCCCCTCTTAGCTTCTGGCTAGCAGCTTGGGCATCAGGTTGGTTAAATTATCTCAGGTTGTCCTAAGGAACAGATTTCAGTTCTCACACAAGTTATTGATTATGGTCACTGCAGCATACAGAAGATATACCTCTACTTGTGCTCAGAATCAGAGAGAGATGGCAGTCCCTCATACTATTCACAAGATATTTTCTGAGTTATCGCATTACATAGTGGAACTGATTCAATTATTCAGCATTACAGTAATTTTCTATTTGTTTTCTTCTTAAATGATACATTAATCAGGAACATATTGGGTTATTTAATAGGATATAATGGGTTTTCAAACATCTGGGGAACATTCTTGACATACCTATGAACCAGCTGATTTGTTACTACCCTTCTTCATTTTTCTGATTTGCCCTAATTCACATCAGGAATTGTGACTGCATCCAGGACAGGAAAACAGGTCTGATGAAGTCAACAGCCACTGATGTGGTTTTTCTTCTGACATGGAGAAGCAGTTCTCAATTCTTCTTCCCCACCACTCTATTTTCATGGGTCTCCTTTCTGAACATGCAAGTTTGAAGAAAGAAATATTAAGAAACCAAACAAAAGACCAGCACAGTATGACTCTAACTTGCAGCTTCCAGGCTGTCTACGTAAATGTCCAGACTAATTAAATGAGCAGTCTTGCCCAAAACACACACTAATGACCTAACTCACTATTATGACTGACTTTGAATATTTGTAAGACAAAAAACACATGAGTAAATTATTCCCTGGAGCTACCAGGAAGACTAAGCATTTATGCAAGAAAAATGTTACAATAATGTCCATGATATTCTCACTGGCAAATTGAGCACAGTGTTACACCTCTCACTAAATCATAGGGAAAGAATAGAACCAAGCAGAACACAATGGGGGGAAAAAAATAACACCTGGCTTTATATGTGAGCACAAGGGAGAAGAAACATACACTGTTATGTCATCTTGGGACCACAGAAAATGTCTGACTGCTGAAGCTTTCTTTGGGAGGAAAACAGCTTGCTCTTTGGACAATTAAATGTGAGTGAGGGACAAGAGCCAGCACAGCAAGTCCTATATTGCTCATAAGCCTTATACATAACATAAATCTCACACAACAATAATCAGAGCCATACTGGGATATTGCTTCTGATTGCTGCTATTTTGGCAATATGAAAACTCTTTCTGTGATCTGGACATTTCTAGGTATATCATCAGGATTTAGCAAGAGGCCTTTAGACAAATATTCTTGGGCAAAACTTCACTACCACTCCCATTCCTAGGACTTACAAGAAATGAAAGTGGCTAAGTATATAGGTACTCCATTAAATAACTGACATGGGAAGTCCTGACTTGGTTTAGGAAGTTGTACAGCCACTCTGACCCTAAGAAAGAGACATTTAGAAGAAGAATGTAAATATAGAAAGAATATTAATGAAATAAATGGGACTTCAAATTGTACACCAGTTGATAGGAAAGATTCACCTGTAGTAGAGGCTGACTGTATTTAGCCAGTAGGTAAGAAATAGACCACGGGCAGAATATCTCACTGTTACAGCAGTGAGATATTCAAAATCATATGTCAATAGAAGAACACTTCTTTGTTCCACTTTCTGAATTTCAGGTGATATTTTAGGCACCCCTGCTTAGGAAGAAAATAATAAAAGCTAGCTATTAGTACAGGCCCTGATTCAGGGATGTTCTCAGCCTGTACTTTAAACACTCCACTGAGTCTGGAGCACAGTAATTTTAGGAGTATCAGAAAAGAAGAGCTCACTATGAAGAGGTATGAATCAAGACAATGAAAATATATCGCTCTTAATGAATAAAAAGTGAAAGAACAAGCTCGGTTTCACTGGAAGAAAAGGGAGCTACACACATATGGCTACAATTGCACTGGCAAGGATTTGTATTTCCTTTCTCTGACTTAACGTTTCAGTGCTGTTCTCTGCTGGTATCTACTGGGGGGTGGAACAAGGTGACCTCCAGAAATCTCTTCCAGTGTAAATTACTCTGTAGTTCTGTGATTAATCTGAAGAAAAAAAAAAAAAAATCAACCCAAGACATGTGTCACTAAGATGGCCACAAATATATGTAAAATGAACAAAAAATATAAAACTGGCCTCGGTAATGCAAATATGGTAAGGCACCATACTTTTCCCATCACATTCTTCAAGGTAGCAAACTTTGTCTGGATACCCACAGCAGAGAAAATACATGGTAACTTGAGGGAGAAATGCCTTGCATCCTGACCCGTTCTGCCCTTGTAAAGGTGCATACTGTGTAAATTTTCAGGCCTGAAATGTGTCATGCTGATGTTTTTGTCTGTAAGGCTGTCCATAGAGAGTTGGATGAGGGCAACAGCCACCACAGGTTGTTTTCTAAAATCAAGCATACACTTTTTATTAGCATTTTGTGAGGCATTTTTCACAGCTTTCATTTGCCAATGCTTACAAATCTTAAACCCTTCCAAAGGGTAGTAAAAGTGCAGCAGAGCAGACCCTGTGGTCTGAATTTCCCCTGAAAGTATTTAACCACCAGGGCAATTTTGTAGATGTATCATTCTCTCTCCATCACAGTTCTCTTTTTCTGTCGTTCTGATGTGAGAACTAGTAAAGCTTTGAACATAAAGAAGAAGTTCCCAACAATGTCTCTGCCTTTTATTTCTCCCTTTTTTTCCTCCCTTCCCTTTACCCTCCCTAAGTGATGGTATTATAGAGAAAGAGGATGAGAAATTTCTCAGACTATTTTGCTAATGTTTAACCATACACTTAGGACTTTTAAAATTAGATAAAGCGAATTTGTGAACTGATCCCCTTTCCTGTTTTAACAAGTTATGCTGGACTCTCTAGCTCCAGCTCTGCAGCATATGGTGCCTGAAAGGAGTGCAGGACCACTCTTTCTAATGTTTAAGCCAGGAACAAAAAAATAATCATCAAAATCCTGCCATCCAGAGCAAGATCCATTTATGGCCATAAAGCTGAAAGAAGTGCTACAGCACTTGTAAATTGAGTAATTACCAGGGAGTTGTTACCTGGGAATTCACACTGCACTGTTCCAAATGTTACTATTAACTTTCCCATTATTCTTTTCTAAAATTTTCCATCAAGTATGGTGCTGCCAAGTCTCTTGCTACAAGACATTTCCTATTCCTGAAGTAAATGTGGTAATTTCTTGCATGGTAGTTAGCCTGAATTACCTAGCATAGGCAAGAATGGAGGTGAGTGATTTTCTATTTCATTTTGATATTATAGTTTCTGCTGAATACAGCCAAGGTCCTAATCTCTCTTCAAGCATCTTACAAAGTGGGACTGAGACCCCACAAACTTCCCTTAACTGCATAGAAACTTTTCAGCAAGGACTAGCTCAGGACTTTGGAAATTGGACCTGAAAAGCACATCTTACACTCTACCTTGAATACAAAGCCTTGAAAAAAACACCTTTAATGTGAACTAAGAGGACAATTTCTCTTTTGGAGTAGGTGATGGAGTGGATGCAAGGGCAGGTCGCTGAAAGAATCTGTCACTTTGGGACTACAGGAGCAAAGAATCCCAGCTATTTCAGACAAACAATAGTTATGTCACCTGTCAAGGATACCATCAGACCAAGTGGTCACATCAAAGCTTTATGTCTGACACAAGTGAATGCACTTATTTCCTTCTGCCTTGTTCCTGAAGTAGGCTGTGCATATGGCTTGCACATACAGCTGTGGCTATTTGGTAAGAAAATTAGAGCAGACTGCTCAGAATTTGAAATCTTCATGTGCATTTGTTTCTCCCAGGACAGTGGAGGAATGCATGTCAGGATAGTAGCTTACTTGGGTGTATAACAGAACAATTTAGTTTGGAATGAACTTCCAAAGGTCATCTAGTCCAACCCCCAGCTCAGAGTAGGTCTAATCAGGCCAGATTGCTTAGGACGATGTCCAGTTAGGTCTTGAACACCTCCAAGAATAATTTTACATTCTCTCTGGGTAAACTGTTCCAGGGTTTGATCACACTCATGATAAATTTTTTATACTAATACCTGATCAAAATGTCCCACGTTTCACCTTGTGTTCACTGCCTCCTGTTCTATCATCATGACTCTCTGAAAAGAGTCTAGCTCCACCTTCTCTTTATCCTCTGATCAGGTTGCTGTAGACAGGAAAAAGGTTTTCCAAACGTCTTCTCTTCTTAAGCCTGAGCAAACCCATTTCTCTCAGCCTTTTTTCCGTTGATCAGCTTGGTGGCAAAAAGGCAGAGTACCTCAGTCTGTTCCCTGTCATTTGTCACTAGTACCCCTGCCCCACTGACCAGTAGGCCCCCATTCTCCTTAGCCTTTATTTTGCTGCCAATGTAGTTAAACAATCCTTTCTTATCATCCTTCATCTCTCTTGCTAGTTTTAACTCCAGCTAAGCTTTGGTTTTCCTGACTCCCCTTCTACATGTATGGACAACGTCTTTGCATTCCTCCTGGGTAGTCTATCCCTGCTTCTACCTTCTGTGTGCATCTTTTTTATGTTTGAGCTCAGTCAGGACCTCTGTGTTCATTCATGCTGAGCTTTTGCCAGCTTGCTTGACTTTCTGCACATTGAAATGGATCACTCCTGTGCTCCAGAGAGGCAGTCCTTGGAGATCAACCAGGTCTCCAGGCCCCTTTCCTCCCAGGAAAGTTCCCTACAGGGTCCTGCAAGCAGGTCCCTGAACAAATCTAAATCTACTCTTCTGAAGTCCTGGATCTAGCTTACTCCTCTCAGATGTTAAACTCCACAAGTCTCATTGTTGCTGCAGCAAAGGTTGCCCTTGCCCTTTATACTGTCCACCAGTGTTTGTTCACTTGTGAGTCACCAGTCCAACAGTGCACCTTCCCTCACCAGTTCACCAGTCGCACCAAGAAATGATCTTGAATAAGTTCCAGAAATCTCCTGGATAGGTTGTGCCCAGTCACACTGCCCTCCCAGCAGGGTGATTAATCATTGATGGGGGCCTTTGACTGAGACTTTCTCCAGCTGCCTGAAGAATGCTTCACCTGCCTCCTCTTTAACAGTGTAGTAGATACCCATTGCAGCATCAACTGTGCTGGTCTGTCCTCTGATCCTTACCCCACAAGCTTGCTACTGATTCATCACCTGTCCCAGAGCCAAGCTTCATGCATATGACTCCTTTATACAGAACTCAACCTTTCTGCCATCCCGCCCACCCCTGTCTTTCCTGCGTTCCTTCATCGTAACACTAGTCATGAGAGCCATCCCACCACATCAACATGATCCCAGTGAGGTCTTAGCTCTGCAGATGTGCATAGACTGTCCTCCTGCTTGTTCCTCATGCTACACAGATCAGTGTATAGGCATTTGAGAACAGGTCCCAAGTTGTGCTCCTTTTACAGAGGAAGTGTGAGAGCCTCCGCTGTCATGCTGTCTCTTAGATGTATCTGCTCTGCCTCTTGCGCCCTCAATTCTCTCCAGATTATGGTAACTGTCCCTGGCATACCTCATGTAAAGCCCTTCTCACTAGGTTAGGAAGCCTGTTTGCAAAGACACTCTTGCCACACTTCGTCAAGCATGCCCCATTCCAGCTCAGTAGCTCTCACTGTGACTGGGGTCATGGGAGCCAAAGCCCTGCCTGTGACATCATCCATGCAGCTAAGCCGTGACACCCTGGATGAGTCCACTTCTGCTTAGGCCTTTCCTTCTCTCACTGAGAGAGAAGACACCACTTGCCTCCTTTACCCTTCAGACTCATCTCCAGTGGTCTGTAGCCACCCTTAATGCACTGCAGGTTACTCTCAGCAGTATCACTGGTTCCCACATGGAAGATCAGCAAGGGGTAATAGTCCAAAGGATGAACAAGCCTGGGCAGCACCTCCACAACTTCCAGACTGGTTGCCATATTGCTATGTTAATCTCCATAGGAAGGAGTCTTCTATAACTATCACAGCACATTTACCCTTCATGTGGACACCAGGACCAGGCTCAGCTGGCTCTGATCCATTTGTCTGATATGTACAGATGGTCCCTAACTCAACTTCCCTCTGAAATCAGTGCTCCTGCATTTATTTTGAGTTGATGCTTGGTCTAGGGACTTGGGAGCTGACCTTACCTCACAGTATACAAAAGGGCTTGTAGTTAGTTAAAGCATCAGTACTTGAAAAAAACAGAACCTATGTTTGGAGAGGTGAAGTCAAACTATCTTGGTTTTCACTATGCATATTGCTGGAATTATTAGGAGGTCCAGACAGCTGCACAGAGCAAAGACACAGCAAAAGCTCCTGAATGTCTTCAGCGAACTATCTTCAATAGCACAAGCAAAGATAGATATGAAAAAAGCACTGTATTTCACATTACAAAACACGGGGCCAGTACCAGTAGTAGTTTAAGCCTTCCTAGTCCCTCTCACTGCTTAAATCTATAAATCAGATGAAAGTTAGGTGAGTTTAAAAATAGCCTGGAAGGGCAGCAGACAATCAGTAAATTGCTGAGTTCAAAACACTCTTCATAAGTAGCAGGAGAAAAGAAACAGCGGAAGGGGGTGTATGAGCAACATCTACTTTCAATAAACTTACTAAGGAGTATGTGGCATTACAAGAGCATGCAAGCAGCCACAATAGATGTAGCATTAAAACAAACAAACAAGTCTCTGCTTATTTTGCAATAAAAAATTTTAGAAGGATGCAGTCTGAAACAACCCCGAAGAAACAAAAAAGTAAACCCAAAGTTGATTATCTCTAGACCTATATACTATAGGCCTCCCTACTTTCTATAGTGCTGCAAAGTTCTAAAAAGTCTTTGTTTAAACAGTTATTTAAACTTACACTAAAGTGTAGAAGTTCATTAAATACATGAAAAATCTTCTTGACGCCTGGAAGCATTCCTGAGTTCCCTGGTAATGACTAAGACTTTCACCTTCATTTTTACTGTTTTGAAGCAGAAAATTAAATTGGGAGAAGCACAGAGGAAGTGATTCTTCCTTACCAAGACTCAAGATGCTTGTGGAAAGGAAAATGAAAGAGGTATTAACCCATGGAGAAAAGCAGAAGCATTTATAGCAGGGGAGTATCAGTCCTTTGAAGACTGTACACAATCCAGATCCCATGTGAATGTAAAAAATGCTTTTACAATTCAAGTTGGAAAAGATGCCCAACTTTCTCTTCATCAGCAGCCTGTCTCCTGTGTCATTGATTAGTATTTCCACAGAATACTGTAAAAACTTAATTGCAATAATTTGCAAAGATGAATTGTTTCAATAAAAGCAGTAAGTTTCAAATTAAAAGCTGTAGATCTGTAGGTTTGTGGACTATGCCTGTCACGAGCCATTTGAGGCTGATAACTAATGCCCAGATTTTCCATTTTAAGGTGGCATGTGTTAAACACAGGGCAAACTGTTCATTCTGCTCAGCCTTTACATAACTGACACTGCAGGTAAAAGTTATCCCTAAAAATCTCATCAGGAGGAAAGTATGATCAAGAAACGCCACCTGCTGTCTCGTGGATCACTGCTCAAAAAAGCTGTTGGGAGTGCGACATGCACAAAACTCATGTTTCATTTTATTGCAGGAGCAATATTTGCAATATGATAAAAAGAAATCCTTCCCCACATAACAGTAACCATAAGAGCCCTCAGATCCTCATCTTAGCTATTTACTACACAAAGCTTTAAGCAGCATTTCCTGCAGAAGTCTCTTGCAGCGAAACCTAGAAAAAAATGTAGCAATTCACAAGGCAAATGTCTTGTTTTTTACAGATTGTTCACAAAAGAAATCTATTAATTGAATTTCACAATGTTGGCTCCAGATTGTTCACAAAAGAAATCTATTAATTGAATTTCACAATGTTGGCTTCTCTTTAATTTCTAGGTTCATCCTTGATTAAAATGCCTCAGAAGCAAAGTATAATTATTCCACTGGCTGCAGTAATGTAGTGCATATCCTATTCTCTTAGGCTGTCTCCAAAGAAATGCTCTCTAGTAATCCAGACCTTGACACTCCAGACACTTTGACCCAGCAAAATCCCTAAGTATTTGCTTAACTTTAGACAAGTTTAGTTTCCTGATCTTGGGTGCTGGGAAACCAGAAGCCAACCACACCTAAATACACTAAACTAAGCACATGGCTGAAGACTGTTCTGCATAAAAGTGGGTGTCCTCAGGACCTTGATGCATGTTCAAATCCAGGCTTTCCTGATCAACAAGCCTCTGTGCAACTTTTATGAAACAAATTTGACTTTGTTTCAAATCAGCTGCATAAATATTACAAGTTGCTCTTTTTTCCTGCCTTTTTTTTTCCCCAAGGGAGGATGTTACCCGTCTTCTACAGCACTTCCAGAGCAACCTTCAATATTCTAATGTTCAATCATCTGAATTTTGTGCGTTTCTTTGAATGTACCCTTTAATCCTTCTTGAGTCCCTGATTTCTTTTTCTGCCTAAGTATTGTTAGTTATTTAAAGGCATCCCCCTTCTCTCTCAAGAAATGGTGTTTCTTTAAAACAAATTATCAACTTAGTAGCTTGAGTAAACCAAAACCAGCCTCAGGAAAACAAGTAGTCAAGACAAAGAATAGAATACATCAGCTATACTGACAATTGTAATAGAAATTATTATTACTTCAGTTGCAGGTAGCTTACAGCCTCAGTCAGGAAACTAACCAATGCAGATTAAAACAAACAAACATCTCAGTCCTAGGATGAACAAGCTTCTTGGAATTAATGCAAGTTTGAAAGTGCCAAGTAAGGAAATGAAACAGAACTCACCTTATATATTTGATGTATAACAGGCTAAATGGGTCAAACTGTCTTCTATTGACGATAAAAATGTAGTTTTACATCAAACAGTTGTCCTGATAGTACCAACCAAGTAAACTGAAAGGTAGTTCACTTCTTTAATTTCTTTGAAACTAATTCTTGCCACATGACAAGCAGCCTGGATCAAATTTATTTGTGGAGAAAAGATTGGAAGCTACTTAAAGGCCCATATTGTATTGGAAGTGTTGAAAGAATTTCCAGCCAAGGGAAAAGAAAATGGCTAAAACCCCGTACTTACCTGATTAATGTCTGTAATTATGTCCTACACAATATTACAGAACAATTAGCTATGTTCTTTAATGTATGTAGTACTTTAACCTATGCAACCACTCATAAAGTGTGCACACATTTCACAAAAAATGTGATACAAATTTCAAATTATTCTTCACTTACACTTGCATGAAACTCCATCCACTCTTAACAGTTTTGTGCACTTTAGTATTCACAAGACACGTTGGCAATAGAAATGTTACAGAGCCTCAGAAGGAAACATCTGACCTGCTGTAGCCATATTTGCTTTGATGGCTTAAGATGTGTTTCTGCACGGGTGGGTTCCTGTTTCTTCAGTGACTCACTGGCTTCAACAAAGTCTCATATAGCATGCACAGATTCATTCACAGAAAGAATTATTTGAACTCTAACATTTACTTGAGGGGGGAGAGTTAAAATAAAAAGAACAGAAGCCAAAGGAGAGATAAGGTGGCCCACCTTGGAGAGCACCATGCTGCGCTCCACCTAGTCTTGTGTTCACAGAACTATTAAGTTCTGTACTAACAGGCTCATCACTTCATATGCAGAAGTAAATCAAAAGCACCTGAGTGCTGCCCAAGGTATAGCTGTTTCCAATTCTTTCTATTCCAGATGGTGAATGAGAAAAGATTTTTGGGTATACAGGACTCATAGTTACAAACACTAGAGCCAAGCACATTTGGCCTGGAGTCATTAAATCTATCTCAACATGAAGTTTCTTTGTACTTGCTCAATGTGTGAGTGAATTACAAAAATTATATGTAATCCTAGTCTAAAAAAGTGATGGTACTTGTTCTTAGAAACTTGTTAGGATTTAGATGCAAATTTGTATCAAGATCTGTTTGTCCTGGGAGACTTAATATCAGAAAAATTGAAGGAAGCAATATGTGGGGCTACTCACTCTGTGACTCTGACTATTGTTCAGGAATCTCCTTCTAGTGAGAAAACAACTAGTTGGTTACCATGCTATCTCCCACAGCACTTCTATGATCCCACGTGATATGAAAAAACATACTAATATATTGATTCCAAAGAAAAAGATATTGAAGGGATCAAAAGATGCTTGCTTTCCTCTGATTCTCTTCAGATGTACAGAACTTGAATAAACAGTTAAGCACTTCCACACTTTGGATGTTTTCAATCAGAACATTACATTTGAAGAAGACTGAATTTTCTTCTCATGAACCATGGAATTCAGGTCAGAAACGCATACTATTTTGTTCACTTCCATCAGAACATTTAGCATAGGAAAACCCTGATTTAAGTGCCTGAGGAAAAAATTCAAACCATTCTATCACTCCATTTCTGAACAACACACAAATACCCACAGTCACGGCTTGTTTTAGCATCAAACTGAAAGGTAGAAGCTACATGATTTGTATTTAAAATACAGTTTCACACAAACAACTTAAACTTGTGGAGGAGGGAAGAGGACATTTTATTTGAACCCGGCATCTAAGTGATGCTAACAGCAGTTCAGTTTGCCATCAGATATTGAACTATTCCAACAACAGATTTGACCGAAGAGATTGAGCAGCCTGATAGCCCAATTGCTTCCGATTTAAAAGCTTTGCAGGGGTCTTCTTTGAACTAGAAATCTGGAAAAGCATGTCTTCCATGGTGCACATGGTTATCCGTCCTGAAGCTTGTAGTTTTGTATAAATATCTCCTAATTTGGCAGAAAGGTCGGGGTTTTCTTCCATCTTTTCCCTGACTGTAGCCAGCTAAGGAGAATAAAATGACAGACTATTAAAGTTCAGAAAATGAGGATCTTAATCAACCACCATACTGAAGATCAGCAATCACTCAAAGGAAAAAAAAATGTCCACAATATATGCGGCTAATGCAATGACTCATAAGAGGATTTTATGCAGCACACATTATACATCACCAGACAATTATGGAAATGCACTGGATGCCTATTAAGAGTTTTTTAGATTTAAAACTTCTTCAAAGTTGTACATTCAGCCTAGTACACACTAACATCATTATTTTGCTTTTAAGCCCCGGAAAAGTAATTGCTTTCTGGAATCTACTTTCCAGATCAGCACAATTCTAATTATTGTTACGTATCACACTAAATGTATAGTACAGTACAAATCAACAGAAGTCAGACCACAGAACACTGAGAAGTTCTGTATGCCACAGGCAGAGTATGTCCTCAAGTATAAGTAAATCTCTTAAAAATTGGTACTGATCAATAACCTTTTATGGAAGGAATGGGTTAGGACTAATGCTTAGTCTTCTTAGGGACTGTTACAAATTTGCCAACAAAATACACCATTGATACATGTAAAAATCTATTGCAATGAATTTACAAATTGAAATGCTGCTTAAAAAAACTTCTTTTCAACATAGCAGTTAATATATACGGGCTATGTTTTGAAAGGTATGTCCCCCTTCTATCTAGTATTTATATTTTACATATTAGTTATTCATTTAATAGGCACCAGTGAAAGGCTAAGTATTTAATCATTAACACAGTCTTAAAATACCTTGTTCCATAGACATGTTCAAAATTAATAAATACACTAAGTTTCAGGAAAAGCAGCAGCAACGCTACCAAGCTGATAGGGGGTATGTACATGCTCCGAAGGAAGCCTTCTTTGTGTTCAGTACTGTAAAAGCTGGTTTTTATCATAAAATACGTAAAATATCAGAAGCTATTATTTCCCATAACACACTTCCCCATATAGCATCACAGGTCTTTGAAAATATTACCAAACTAGTAATACCACTGCGATCCGAACTTTATTCTCATTTTTACATCAAATGAAAATAGCATAGAAGTCAAGAGATTAAATATTTAATGCCTCTAGGGAACACTTCATCTACATTCAGATGAAATTTGAGCTTCTAAGAGCAAGATCCATAATAAAAAAGGGAAGCGGACAGCTAAGTGCTTTGTCCAACAGTACAAAAGGCAGCCAGCTGCTTTGGCATTTGAATGCAACAGAACCCAAACAACTTTAGTAGGGTGAACTCAGGCACCTGAAGTTCTGTAGCTAAGCCACCGTCATCATGACTCAGCCAAGTACCATGGACCTCTTCCTGTTACTGTGTACTTACCACCTGCTCAGAAAACTCAATTTTTTTCAAAAAGGGAGGAGTATCTACTTCCACTGCTGCCTCTAATGTCTTGATTACTTCTTCTAGTGAACCAGATCTGAGCTGGACAAGAACCTTGAAAATAAAATAAAATCAGACCACACCAATAGTACTTACCATCAGAATACAGAATTTTTAAAAAGTGTTTAATGAAGACATAAAGTAAAGAAGGACAAAATACATTTCTAGTTGCTGAACTGATGAAAATATATTAATCATGAAGAAAGCAGAGAGAATAATCAATTTCCACAAACCTTTGGGGCTTTTTCACAGGTGAGACCTGGAAAAGAAAGGCTGAGCCTGGTGGTAGTGATGGACCTGAATTAGCTTTTCTTTAATAAAGTGTTTTTTCCATAGCTTAGAGAGGTCACTCACCGGGCACATGCAGTAGACTTTCTCTCGGGTTGCAGACCATGCAATTAAATTTAAAAAATTGTACATATGTGATTAAGGTTCAAGGGCTGAAGGAAGCTTGAAGTGGGCAGAGCACAGCTAAGGGAGGCATTTACTTGGAGCTGTGTGTTTTTACATCTCTTGTAGTAAGAAATCAAAAAGTCACAAAATCCTAATTAGAAACTTGTTCACAGGTCTGTACTCGCAGATGTAGGACTGGTCGACGTTCCAATCCCATCTATAGCAAGAAGCAATTTTAAAAAATGTGGGAAGGGTGTTTACAATTCAGAATGTGACTCATCCAGCTGACAGAAATTATCTGCTGGCTCAAAACCAAGCTCAGCAACAGTACTGATAAACACCTGTGCTACTAAAAAGCTAGCCTTCTATTACTCTGCACACAGGTTTTTTTCCAGTATGGTATACTTCTCTGAAATATTCTAATACAAAGCAAGCATACTTACTTTAAGATTATTGTATAATTTGTTCTCTGTTTTCATGATCTGGGAACAATAAAATTTGGCCTGCGCAACATCATTCTAGGAAGGAATTATAAATAATAAAATAAATACAGTTAAACATGTGACACTTCCACAATAAAAGTTTAAGAAAAACAGTCTTTCACAACTTTTTAATGAATCACAAAACAGCATCTAGAACCCCTGCACCAAGACCCAGAGACTCCCAACAGCATTCATCCTGTGAAAGGACCACCCCACACTGGATTTTGCATGTAATGTGGCTCTTTAGAACACCAGACAGCATCCCTGTCTCAGATCAGCAGGGAAAGGAAGCATGTAACCAACATTGAACATGAGAGCTCATAAAAGATAAAATATCTACACAGATGTTCAGTTTGGTACATGTCAGAGTACTTAAATGAACTACAACATATGTTAGTTAATGTGGGTGTTTATCCTGCCCAGCATTTTTAACCTTTTGGACATACACATTTACAGTACTGTATCTATGCCATCAGCTGATTTGTACAGACAGTAAATGTTACACTGACATTTACTAGACCAACCGCTGTTACTTGAGATCAAGAAACATCTTACTCACAGCAAGATGTACTGTCAAAGATCACGCAGCTTAAGAAATAGTTAAGTGTAAGTGGAGCATTATTCTACTTGCAAAACAAGAATTTAAACTGATTTTTACATAAAGCAACAGCATCAAGGATATTTCATGTTGTTTCAGAGACTGAGATTTTGGTTTTTAATCTCAGTGCCAATGAGAAGCCCTGTCATGCCATCATGCACATGGATAATTTCAATGATGCTATTGTTCAGCGTCTCTGTTCAGACACAGTGCAAAAAAGACCACAGAGTGCATTAGAAAAAATTAACAATTCTACCTCATTCATTCAAATCTGTGAACAGGAACAAAATGCTAGCTCTTATAGTGCCTCTGACCTCTGTTTGGACATGAAACAGAGAAGGTTCAGAATTTCCTAAAGCTGTATGCACCATTAACGGCAGAGGAAATACTAGACTTAAGAATTTTCTAATCGTTATTCTTCTGCTCAATCTTTCACCTGGTACTGCCTCAGAGCCTCTTCGTATCAGTGCCTAAGGCACATGAGGTGCACGAAAATCTTGTTGTAAAAGAACATATTGTAGAGGACAGGCCACAGGCAGTAGGGCAATACATATCACAGCCTTTGAGTTTGCCTCCCAAAGTAAACACTTTTAAAGAGATGATTGTGCAAATATTTAAAATTATCATTTTATTTCTATTTAAAGGAAACCATCACTAAATAGTATCTGCAAGGCTGGGTCCATAGCCACATCTAACCTGGTGGCCCAACTCTCTTTCATTTTTTAGAAATATTCTATATGGCACTGTCACTGGCACAAAATACCTGTGCATTAGACTCGTGACATGTGTTTGGATTTCAGAATTTCCACATTCACTCTGTGTGGGAATTGTCTACAATCCTACTCTTTTGTTTGTTTAAAAGTTCTAATACTTTAAGTCATTACATAGATGAGTTATACTTCCTTTCACTATCCTTCTACAATAAAACTATAGAAATTCAGGCACAAATCAAACCAAAAGGTTCTGACCTGCTTCAGAGCAGTTGCCACAGCAAAGCAGAACGCTCGCAGCGGTAACGTGTCACCTTTTAGCTGGGCTTCTTCAAGCAGTTTTGCAGAGATTCTGCAAGACTCCAGGTTGTCCTGCATAGAAATATCAAATCTGAGTTGCACTTGTTATTCCTGTGATCTGAAAGGACTGTAGGCAATTGCAATCACATTCAGAAGGCATTCAGAGGTCAACATATGTAAGATCACCAAGGTAATCCATATCTGAACCCAACCAAGCAGATTCTGTACAGTACTTCTTGAGAAACACAACATCAAAATACGATATTCGAAGCTACAGTGTTGAGAAGAGGGTAAAAATAACTTCCATTACTTTAACAACTATGCCTTGCCCTAACTGTTTTGGCTTCTACAAGAGATAAAACAACCCCAGCAGTATGCTAAAACCAAGAGACAACACTTTCCTTTCCACTTCCTAATCATTCCCAAATCAGGAAGTAGACTTTTTGTCCTTCCTTTATACTAAAAGCTACATTAGATAGTTGTGACAGGTGCACACACACCGCTTGCCCCCGACAGCACTAGAAACTTCCCAACCATTAAAGAAACCCAGTAGTTGGGATCTAGGGATCTGGCTGCCCAGTCAGCAGGGCAAAGTCATATAGTGAACTATGGCCAGAAGATGGGCCCCCAACCAATTAAATACTTTGGTCAAAAGAAACTTTGAAATTTAAATTGATACAGTCGGCAGGATGTCAACAGAGGAATTATTAGGGAGGCATGACTGCAGACTTTCTCCCCCAGGTATACGATAGGTGAAGTAGGAGTAGTCTGACTCATGAGCAGTTGTAGAGTATAGAACATTGCCGCAGAAATAGTAGATTGCAAAGGCAAAGGAATTATGTGTGCCTTCCTAGGCAGCTGCTTGATTCAAGCACAAGAACGAAATAATGATTTTTGACATATTGGCAAGGATAATTTAAAAAAGCAATTGGAAACATTGTTTAAAGGGAGATCTGAAACAAGCGAGAGAGCAGACATGTCTGTTAGAACAAAAAATCATGCTAGCACAAGTGAAAAAGTCCCCCAGTACTGTCCAAATCCAGAAGTTGATTGCAGGTGCAGACCCCAAGGATTGGAATGGGATCATTTTGGGGACACTCTGATGAAAATATTCTGAAGAAGGAGAGGAGTTGGAGGAAACAGAGAGGCACATGGGCCCACAAGGTGGAACCCCCAAACCACTGTCTGCATGACCTCCTGGGCAGTGTCTGAGCTCAGTGAATTGCAAGTTAACTTATCAGACAAGCCCCGCAAAACAGAAACCAAGTATCTGTGGAGAGTTTCTGTAACTGGAGACGATTGGCTATCATTGACGGATGATGGTTTAAACAGGGGGGTTCTAGAGTCCAGGAGTGTTTCTCAGTGATGGGCTAGCAGGTGGCCAGTCAGTAACATCCCAAGTGGCTTACTGGGCTGGGGGTGTGGATCCCAAAGAGCAAGGAGAACCTATTACTATTGAAGGGGTTGTCAGGGCTGATGGAAGGAGTACAAAAGGCTGCTTGTGCTCAGGCAATATATGAAAGAGGGCAGCAAGGGATACCAATGGCAGTACTGGTGGACCCCAGCCACCTTAGATCTATTATAAGGGGACTACTGAACACTTTAAAAATACATATTCAGTCCCTCAGAGAACGGATTCAGGGGGCCATTAAACATAATCAGCAAAACCCTCGGAATTTGTGCACGCATGTACTGACATGGACAGAGATGTTACATGATATAGCTAGTTACGGGTGTGAGACAGGATGAACTGATCTGGGTGGTGGCACAGATGGAAACAGAAAGAGCTGGCAAGCTAGTCAGAACTCCCACTGCAAACATCTTCCCCACCAGGAATCTGAACCCTTCTGAGGTAGATCAGATCAGACCCATGATCCAGGAAGGAACAACCTTTGGTGAAAGGCAGTAACACTGGGGGTACCCAGGCACAGTCAGTCCATTGACCATATTTGAAAGCTGGTGGAATTGCTAGAAGGGAAAACTGAAAAACAATGGGCAACCACACCTTCTCATGATAGCGTAACTAGTCCTTTTGTGTTCCTGCAAAAGAAATTGACAGTTAAAAAACTAAATGATGCAGTTTTGGGTTCAGGTCACCCACTCCGCATGGTGAATACTTGCCAGTGGTCCACTTATGGACCTTATACACATATTTCCATGGGCCCAAGATTAATAAATTTAGAATTTTTAATTGGTTAGTGTTTAACAAGCCCATAAGTTAAGGTAATAATAGGGTTAACTGGTGTAGCAGAAAAATGTCCCATAGCTTGAACTCAACTTTGGCTACCTGGAGAAAAAAGAATGACAAAAGTGTTTTGAGTCCTTATAAAGGAAATATAGTGGGATTCAATGTGCTGATAGGGAAACAATTGTATCTAATGGCAGGGTGTGGAGTTTCGGGAGCTGAGGGGCAAAAGCCACCCATGTAAGGACTATGCAACATACAGAGGCCCTTAATGTACTAAAGGATGAATTTAAGATGTATCAGAGACTAGTCCCATTGCAATGGACTGTGAGATCCATTAAGGGTGGAGTGAGGATTTGCCACAGACACTTCATACTATGGTGTGATTCAAATGGTACCATGAAGGGCTGGCTAGACCTTTGTCATTCTATTCCACCTCATTTAAGAATGACACTTAAGAAAGCAACAACAGCACTCAGAATGGGAGAAGGGACTCCTCTCACTTACCAGAGTAGTTAAGTGAAGGGGTTACGTACATCACAAGATATTACAGTGCAGGGGCCCTTTCCCTCTACTAAACTAGATCCTTAAAGAATCACCCCTTCCTGAGAGGGTAGTCCAGAAGGCCATGATACAGAAGTGGTATGTCTACTTAGAAGAGGTTAGCCAATTGCTCCTGTTGAAAGAGGGCCTGGTCAAGGCCCCCAGATTACAATAGCCTCGAAACCTTGATTGAACCTTGTTGGGTTGGCCCTACAAACCTTCTTCAATTAAGGAAACACCTGTGTGGCAGGAGTTTGTGGCAGGCACCAATATGCATGGAATATGGTTCACTGATGCATCTGCCCATCAAATAGGGTACCAGGAAAACAATTACAGAGGAGGGAGAAGGTAGCACACAACACAGGCCATTGGATGCCCTCCTGCTGGCTGTGGAGAATGGTGGCACTGTAATTTACAGATCGCTATGCGACTTATAAGGGCACCAGAGAGTGGATATGCCAGTGGGAATCCAATCAGTGGGAGGTAGGCTGTACAAAGGTCTAGTAATGTTTGCTAGAAACAGGCAGATCACAACCCCTAAAGGTGAGATGTGTAAAGGGCCATGAAAGGAACGGAACCCCCACTGAGAAATGGAATCAACAAGTAGATAACCTAGCTCAAATGAAGGTGGTTGACAGCAAAAAGGAAGACTGCGGGCAGTTGGCTGAGTGGCTGCACACTAAGCAAGGCCACTCAGGGAAAGTAGACTTCTATTATGGGTGTTGGTCTCAGGGATGGCCAGTATCTATGAAAATCTGTGAGGCAGTCCTCACAGCTTGCCCACAATGCCAAATAAGGCTCAAAGTCAACCATGCAAATCAAGCACTAGCCCAACACATTAAACAAGGCAAAGCTCTTCGGTGCAAATCAATTTTATTGCTCCTTTGAAGATATTCCACAGGAAGAGATATATTTTGGTAGGAGTAGAGGTGGTATTGGGACTGACTATGGCCACAGCTGTTAGTACAGCCACTGCAGATCAGACAGTCTATGCTCTGCAACAACAGTTTGGTATTTTCCCTGAATGTATCCAGTGTGATAACTAGTCGGCATGTAAGGATGGGTAACCAGTCTCCTTCAATCTTTAATAATGGTTATGATTACCATAATTTTTATTATATTAAGATGTATTAAGCACGTGGTATTGAAATCTGTGTTAACTGTGGAGCATACTCTCTTAAAACCTGTTCACATATTAGACATTCCCATGCAACTGTAGAATATTATTTCCCTATTTGATTGTTGCTGTTGCTGACTGTTATTATAATGTTGACTGTGGTTATACAACTGATTGTTTTTACTGTTGTTTGATGTCACACTGTTGGCTGACACTGTATTATTCATTGTTAACAGTAATTTGTAATAGTCTGAAAATAATTAAGGAATAAAGATTCACAGTCACCATTAAAGCTCACTGACACCGTGCTCCCTTTTAACTTTGGAAGGAAGAGATGACTGTACCACCATTCCAAAGAAACCAGTCAGGCATTACTGTGGATTCTGTGGAAGGTGCGTGCTCCCCCCTGACAACACTAGCAACTTCTCACCTGTCAGAAAAAACTAGTAGTTAGGACTTGGGGGTCTAGCTGCACAATCAGCAGGGCAAAGACATATAGTGACTATGGTTGGAAGATGAGCCCCCAACCAATGAAATACTTCTGTCAAAAGAAACTTCTGGACTGTAACCATATACGACCACATATCAGATTTGACTAGGAGGCCCACTGGACAGCCATTTTGAGTCAGTCCTCCTGGGAGTAGTGGGTCTGCAGTTGGGGACTCCCTCCTTGCCCCGGTTCAGATGCCACCTAAGAAAACACCTAAAGGTTGAGAGCCTTCATCTTGAGCCTTCATGACTGCACGCTCTGAGTCATCACTCCAAGTTTAGGATCCTGAGTTGGCTGCACAGTATTAATTCCATTTGTCATCTTGAACCTGTGGTTTACGAATATCTGTTGGAGTGTTAAGTGATTGTGATTAAAACAGCCTTCATTCCTACTTTATCACCCATTCAACAATTTTGGTCAAAATAAATTTTGTTGGAATTTGTCATCTGCCTAATTTGATTTTGTAAGCCTCTGTGACAATATTTAATGAAAATCAGTGTTTTCTAAACACTGAACTACTCAGCACCATTACACTAAAAAAATCTGTGTATGTGCAAATTTGAATATTCAGCAATTGTTAGCCTCTCTTACATATTAAATCTTTCAAGACTTTTCCAATGTATATACTCTAGTAAAATAGCTTAGTCATTTGCCTGTTTTCTAACACAGAAAGCTTCCATTATTGCTGGGACTGTTTTCAATAGGAGTCTCTAGTAAAAGGCAACGAGTTTACCTGTGTGTTATCTCACAAACCACCAACTGTCAAGAACGATGCTTCTCACACTGGAAATTATGAGTTGACTCGACCCCAAATAAAATACCTGCCAAACTTAAAAGCTGGCTGCAGGAAGGTCTTGTAACAACTGGTACCACCAATATGGATAAGAGCCTTCATATTTCTTGCTAGTATTTGGTGTTGATATCTGTTCCTACTGTTCAAAGTGTCATTCCAGCAAAATACTGGCCATAATTTAAGGGATAGGGTCATCCTTTGGGTGTTTAAGGGATGTTTTTCCATTCCACTCAATGGTCTGCACAGCTTGCAAAAATATCTTTTAAAACACATAAGAAGCCTGTGGTTTAAAACATGTTCTTTGAAAATTTAGAAACATTTTGCCACCAGAGATTAATTAAATGTTTTGTTGTCATCAAAAGGCCTATAGCCCTTTCCTGCGCTAACAGAAGGACTATCTATTACCTCAGAGGATAGCAGTGCCTTATGATTTAAACCATCCCAGAATTGTTTTAAAGTTGACCTCTGAAACACTTCTGTACAAAGATAAAACATTAATTCTTTTGTTTATCCACTAGCAATAATCTGAGTGTTAAGTCCTGTAAATGTTTCTGTACTGGTCTCTGGTTATTCAAAAGAAACCAAGAATTAACTGATCTTAAAGATACCAGCACCAGGCCTTGGGTGGAATCGAACAGGAGAATGAAACCAGAAATTTTCTGCTCAAACCAAAGGTGCTGGCTATTCTGGCCTGTCCATCTCTGGTCTATAGGGCTGGGCCCGTTTGCAGCGACTCTGGCAGCCTCAACTACGGGTGGAGGCACTGCATAGGATTTCCCCCTTGCCGGGACAGGCTCTCCAAACCCTCGCTGTAACCGGGGCTGCCCAGCCACTGCGGGGCTGGGTGATGATAATATATGCAAGTGGTGATGTATTTTTCTTAATCTCCATTCTCTCTCTCGTGTAGTAATGATTTAATGCATTACCCTGTTTTTTCCTGTTTGCTGCTCTAAGTGCACTATTCTGGTTTTTCTTACTTCAAGTTTTCTGTATTACACTGTTATGACTAGTAAAGTACGTCTGTTCTTTTCAGTCTCGTGTCTGAGTTCAAGTGGTATCCTTAATCAGCAGAACAAAGGGTTACTACAGTTTATTCCCTTATTGATAATATTTTATCTGAATGAAGAAAACCCCCACAAATTTATTGTGGCTTTTAAAACAAGGAAGTGACAGTTTAGATTTATTTCCCTCCTATTTTTATCAATTTGCTAAACAAGTAATGATAAGCCGTGTTCTCTACTGAAAAACACAGGTATGGCCAGAAGCAGTAGAAAACAAAAGTTTCAGGAACCTCTTACTGTTGCACATGCCATGGATTCAAGCCTTCTGACAGCAAGCCATGGAAAGAACCATGTAAAGATTTTAGGGAACAAGCTACAGCAGAAGGAATAAAGGATACCTCAGAGAAACACAGTGGGTTCCTCTGAAAGCCTTTACCTAAATGGGTAGAGTATAGACCAAGGAAAAATTCTGCAGTGGTAAATATTTCCTTAGTGGATGCTAGTAGCAAACACCAGCTTATAAACGTGGGTTGTAGCATAGTGTCAAAGTCTTTGTACATTCAGAACTTTCTAAAAAGGATGCCTTCTACATAAGGTAACATCCCTAAACTGACTGTAACCATCAGTCTCTAGCTGTTTTTAACATCAGACAACTACAGCAGGTCTTCCTCAGCTCTGCTTACTTCCCCACTCTAAACGCCAAAGCCACATGGCTTTCTATCTCCCCCGACCTAAAGGCAGCCCTGATTCATCAGACCTGAGAATTTCAGAAGCACCGCATAAATTACTGCTGAGCTACCATTTTAGGCCAACTCCTTTTCATCACATATGCACTCAGTTTCATTGTATGATTAACTGAGGAACCTGAGGAAATCTAGTCTAGTGGTATAATTTCTCCTCAGCAAGTGTTTTTTTTCCTAAAAACATGGGGAAATTGAAAAAGAGTTTCCTACTGAGTTTGCAAAGGGCCTATGTTAATATATCAAATTTCAGAACTGTTTCAAAACTGGAGAGGAAGGTCAAAATAAAATAATAAAAAAGGCTGGGGATCTCAGTTTGCTACAAAAGGGGAACAATTCTAATAAAACACTCGTAGAACCTGTATAGCCTAGTTTCTAATTGTATTCATGCTCTTTATGAGCTAAAAATACAGTTAAGCTTAAGGAGCAGCCTGTCTTGCACTGAAAGCGTTCATCTAGGTTTCTTTTCTCCACTCAGCTGCCCATTTTCATCAGGCACACAGAAACAGATCACCTTTGAGAACTCTAATCCTTGTCAAATTTGGTGCCATTACAGAAATGGTTCAACGTTACTTGAAGGGGGAGGGGAGAAATACATGGATGATATCTGACAAAGGGAACATATCATATATATGCCTTGCCTCTTAAGGAAGCCAGATTATAAAACCATTATTGAGAATCAAGCAGAGTACAGTCTGAAGAGATGCACAGACCCCACAGAAAGAATACCATCAGCTAATCAAAGGCTGTACGAAATTCATTCCTTAGAGTGTATATTCATGTACTTTATTGGAGATTTGCTTTGTGACATTAGTTTTTATGGGAAGCTATATATGTGCACCATATCATCCACAATGAAGCAATTTAGGACTTAAATATGTCTAAAATATTTGCACTAGATAAGGAATCATGACTGGGAACATAAGGAAATTTTAAAATCCAAAAAAAGGAAGACATAGAGAAGGCATTTAAAATACTTTTTCATCGTGTAAACTGGAAATGCTTACCAGTTTGTAACATATTGCAAATGCAAGTAGATAGGTTTCTTTGTTGAAAGGTATACCTTGTTTTTTCATTTCTACCAGAACTTCCAAAGCACCTATCAAAAATACATTGGTGTTACTCACTTCACAAATTTAAGGCTGTACATTTAGTAACTGGAAAAAAAAAAATTCAACATGGTATGAGTTCAGTAAGTCTATTTCAAAATAGAAATGTAAACTGAAATTTGTTACTTTTTAAACAAAACTACATTTCAAAAAAGTTTTAATTTAAGATCAAATGGATGTAATTATTTCTTCCCATCCAAGAGGTTTTCAATCTACATTAGAATCTGTCCTTACTGGTCTATTATTTTCATACAAATCTAAAACTAAATTCCAGATACTTGACAAACCACTCATTATTCCTAACTGCCCAGAAAGCAAGCCTTTTAAACACATGATCAACACTTCCACCATTTTAGGGAAGCTATCTAACAGCTCCTCGATAACACACATGCTTCACGACACCACAACACAGCATTCAGGCTCTGATCTAGTTATTTTTACATTGGTTCAGTCTCAACTTTTAGAACAACTGATTTAGATCTGTCAGACGACAAGAGACCAAGCACTGCGTGTTCAACAAACTTCAATAAAGGGATTTGCTTGAAAAGCTTACTCCATACTCAATTAAGATTTTCTCATGGAAAGTCTTTTCAGTCAGATCAGATGATTCCCCCTTATCCTCACAAAGGACCAAACTGATTTAAAGCATTTGACTTAAATATTGCAGTAGCCACACTGTATGGGCAGACTAGTAAGACAAACCAAGACTACTGTCTGATTTTGCTATCAAAGGGAAAAGAGTACTCTTCCCTGCTCTGACACAATTGCAGGACTGCCAAAAAAATGTTGAAGAACTTACTGTTCCAAAAACCACATAAACCAAACTCTAAATAGAGAACACAAAAAGCTTTGGGAAAATAAGAATCAAAAAGAAGTTAAGCCTTCAGAGAAGAGGGTTTAGGAAACAAGCCACCTGGATAATCACAACTCTGTGCAACTGAGAATGTCAGGAATATCACTGGAAGTATGAAACAAATACAGCCTTCAATTTTTATTACACACTACACTGCAGTTCATTCACATCTACACAGATTTACTTGATGTTTGGCCTTCTAAACCCATAAAGCAATCACCAATATTCATTAAATATATATATATTTATATACACACACACTTACAGTGAGAAGCATCCTCCTCAAAATGCATTTGCCTTAGCAACACAGTACTTACTTTCAAAATGGCCCTTTTTAAATAACATAGTCATCAAAATATGGAATGATGTACTGTCTGAGAAAAAACCATGCAAATTCTGGAGAAAAAACATACAAACAGAGTAAACATAAATCAAGTTAGGACAGTGAGCATTCTTACTGTGCACAGCATTTAGCAGGTCTTCTGACTGGACTAAGCCCCACCTTCACAAGTTCAACATTTAACTCCCTGGGTTTCCTGACTGTTCCTCTGTCAAGTAACGTCCAAAATACCAGTGACTCAGTATGGTCAAAAGCTCGCTAAAATTAAACAGAAATTTCCAAGAGATTCCCACTATCATTTTTAATTAATTATAGATTGTGACCTCTAAGTTAACACAAGCGGAAGTCACTGGCTAATGGCAGCTCCAAAATATCAGCAGAAATAAAGCTTGCAAGTGATTAATGTCTTCGAGGTAAAGTACCACCACAATGAAACTGAATGAATTTTTTGATAATCACAGTATCAAATGATGAGCAGATCAGCACAAGGGCTTGACTGATGACATAGTAGGAGAAGAAAGAGCAAATGTATTTTAAATTCCACTTTAATCACACTGTGTGTTGGGAATACACAAATAAAATGCCACAGGTATTAAGTCTAAATTTCTGCAGCAGAGTCTGATGAGGTACTGTAACTGTATCCGTTACAAAGCCCTGCAAGTACTGCAGGACCTGTCTTAAAAACATAGATCTCAATCAGAAAAACCAAACCAAAACAAGAAACCTCACATTCCATTTCTGGCTAGACACATCTCACGTATTAATGAATTAACATCATAGAGATGGACTTTCCATCAGAGATTTCCACCAGAAATCCACCAGAGATTTCTGAAGACACAATATTATTGTACAGAATATTTTTAATTTATAATACACTGGGCATGATTAATATCTTGTGGTAATATCACACACAGCATTTTACAGATGTTCAAAAGCAAGTCCTTAAGTTTCTTCAGCACTAAAATGGCCAAGTTCCTGAGTTGAGGAACATCATACCACCTCTACAGGGTTCAGAGTGAGTTTGAAGTACAAAGTAACATGATAAATATGCTAGTGCAAATAATCCAAGGGATTTCAGAGGACTACTACATAAAAACTCAGAAGTGTTCACTTCCAAGAATGACCTAATGCAACACAGGATTCAGGAAAACATGCATCCGCTGCGTTCATTTGAGGAATTATTTTTTTAATCAATACCTTTTATTCAAATGATGTAATTACACAGAAGTACAATAATAAACTTATCAAACTAGCATTTAATTTTCTTTTAGTTACTGTTTTGCTATTTATAAAATAAACCCCATGTAATCTGCATCCTTACATTAATGTATAGACGTTCTTGATACCACAATACTTCAAGTCTATATGCTCATGCAAGGTTCACATGTAGCATACACATTATTCATATTGGACTAATAACAACAACAACAATATTTTTAAAATATATAGGGGAATTACCTGATCTTTGATAAGTTCTACTGCAGGCCTTTCAAGGTCCAGCTCAAAACACAGCCTCATGAAGAGGGGTCCAAATTTAAAATTACTTAAGTCTGCAATTCCATTCTGTTCATGGTACCTATTAGAAAAATTTTTAAAAGTTTATCACACAGGACATGGAATTTGTCAAGGGAAAACAGCTTTAAATAGACAGCAAGGTCTGTACGTGCAATGACAGAGGTACACTTCTCTATCTGCACCAGCTAATGACATTTAGATAACAGATTAATTTTATTGAAAAAATACTGGTTTAATCAAACAAGTAAATTAACTAGTAATATGTAATGTCTTTTATTTCCAGTAAAGTAACTTGCATTGGATTAGTAACAGAATGAGTCTCTGCCATAAAAGTTCCCAGCTAGTTTACTTCTATTCACAGAGCAATAGCACAGGAAGCTGCAGCAGTCTATTTTAGCAGCAGCACAAACTAAGATACCTCAACTTTTTCTCTCCTACACTAAAAAATAAAAAACCAAACCAAAACAAAAGTGCTTCACTTTTTTCTTTATAGCTCCTACACTGTAATTGCTGGTGAGGCTTTCATTCACAAAACCTCCTGACCTGTCACTGCTGGGTCCAGACCAGTTTATAACCAGGCTTGTCTTGGCTGGAAACACCGCTGAGCACACCACTACCTCCCAGCTGAGAGAAGGTATTTCTGAGTGGGTCACCACCCATTCTGCATAAACTTTGCTCCTCTAGCTTGACTCTCCTTTGATCTGAGAGTCTCAGAAGGGTTGGAAGATCGACAGTAAATGAAAATACAGCCTTAATTTAAGGGATTAACTATGCATATAGACACTGCATTAGTGCAAGCCCTCAACTGCAGACCTAACCTGAGATGATCTAATAAGAGCAAAAAAATGAAGAGAGAAAAGTGTTACCTGGATTGTTAAAAATACCTGTAAATAACTTTTCTGGCTAGTTCCACATCAGATGAAGTCTGACATAAATGCAGTAAATTTTTTAATTCATTTCTGAGAATAATTCCATTTTTCTTTAATTTTTCTTTAATACTTTGAAAATATGGATCTGAAAATAAAACACATTATAGCAGCAGTCTATAGACAATTCCATTACCTGCATAGTTGGTACCTGAAACATGGAGATTCAGTGAAGCAGAAAGATTGTTTTTTTTCACCAAGGAAAATGCATAAAGCTTTTCACAGACAAGCATGCCTAGGTGTCTCCCTGAAGTCATGTCAGACTTGGAAAACCAAGAAGATGGTTATTGTGAACTTAATTTCATTGTGCAGGTTATGGAATATGACAGGTAATATAAAAATTATAAAGATGAAGGAAGTTTTGTAAGTGACATTTTCTGCCTTATGTTCTATTTTTAAGAAGCAAGCAAACAAACAAAACCAATCCCACTCAGCATTCCTTCTACTCAACACTGTTCATACAGAAGATTTAAATCCCTTCACAACTGATGCAAACAGTCATATACAATTAATATATTTCTATACATAGCCATAAATTTAGAGTTGGTTACCTTCCCCCCCTAAAAAGGTTTCTCTATCCAGCATGTTTTCCTGTGACAAAGCAAGCACAAAGACAAGTCCTTCAGTTGTTAATCTCAAGGCTCTGATTCAGACATACACAAAAATCATGTGTACCACCTTGCAGACCCATTCCTCTAATGGTTCTGCCCCCTGTCTTGGGCAGAGAAGTTAACTTTATGTAGCAGTTGCTGGGTCACTGCTATTTCCAAGCTAGTAACCTACACAAGAGGTACAAAGCAAGCACCCCAGAGAAGAACATATACAGCTACTGGATGCATATCTGTTACTACATGCAAACACAAGTCCTTACTCAAGACAGAGATGCAGAGCTGAATTCTGTGAAGTCAGAAGAATGTATACATATAAGTATGCATATATAATAGTTATGATATTTTCAGAGGTGCACAAAAATTTAAAAACCAGCTGGGATCCAAACTGTATTTGTAAAGAGCACATAATAGTTATTATAACTATTGCAGGCAATTGTTTAACTGCTGTAGTTAAGAGTATAACTATGATAGTTAATAGTTGCATTATAATAAATAATAGCTATTACATATTTGGTGTAACTGAACATCTATTACTGCTTTTCCACTTCTAAACCAAGTTTATTACCAGCCATAATTACTTCTTTTCATGTTTCAAGTATTAGACAGAAGCCATGCACATACATAGGTGCTTAGCACATTGTTTTCATCAATTCTCAGAGGCTACTATTTGTACCGAACAAAAAGGCCAACTGTGACTGTAAAGCCAAATATTTGGCTTCTACAAACCTGTTTTAGCAAGAGTCATTGACCCATAGCAATAAATTCCATGTATCTCAAGAACAGGATGAATAATCCCAAATACAAGTACCTCATCATCACAGCAAAATATAATATTACGACCTGCCACTGCCTGATTTAAATACTACTTTCACTTAATATAGAAAAACTATCATGTTGACTTCACTTCCCTCTCTGTCCCAGACAACTAGTTTATATAAAACTAAATTTGATTATTTGACTCTTCCTTTCCGTACAAAAACCCTAGAATTAACTAAATCCTTTAGAACAATTGTCAGTTTGTATCACTAGAACACACCTGCAAATGATTAAACAGGTGCAGGAAATGTGAGTTTTACTTAACCTTTCTTAAATATTAAGGGCAGATTTATGTTTTTATTTATGTTCCTTAAAGAAAGGAATTTGTATACAATGTAAACAGCATGACAAAATCCTCATCAGAAAAAATCCACCAATCTTGCTCCTTCATTAATGTGGAAAACCTGAAATTATTTTTCATATTCTGAGTACGCATACATCATCTGGAATTGTGTGTACAGCTGAGAACTTACATTAGATAAAAGGGAAAAAATCTATACCAATTAACTAAATTTACAGAGCAGATTAAAACAGAATTACAGGCATAGGCCTTCTCTGGATAGTTAAGTAGCTACTAGGTTTGTATTAACCCTCTCTGATGATGTAGTTGAAGCAAGATATGTAGACTGAAACAGTATTTTCTATTAGACTATCTGGCTAAGTTGGAAAAGCAAGGACACAAACATTTCAGGTCTTAAGTAAACATCTTGCAGACTTGAAACCTTTTCCGCATTTTCCAACACAGCATAACTAATAATGTTTCATTCTATTGAGCCACAGATCTTCCAAAAAATTTAGTTACAAAAAATCTGCAAGAGGAAGACATAAGTTGCTGCTTTAAATGGGGTCAGTTGGTGTCATATGATAATGACTTGTCTTGTTTCCTAGGACTCTGGCTAAAATTGAGAACGGTCATTATGAAATAAATAGTAATACCTTTATTGCCATGAACTTCATTTCTAATTGCCACTTTCATCTGCTGAAATGCTTGTAACTTTATATCATCTTCTGTTAGTAGATACCGCTTCCCTACCATAAGAAAAAAAGAGGTTGAGTTTTACATCACACTGTTTTAATACTACTGAACTTTTCATTTATGAATTACTGCTGTTAATTATTGTGTGATGCCAGACCACTGGCAGGAGGACATTAATAAAAAGACTGAAAAAATTGTCACTGACAAAAGAAACTGAGCACCACATCACAGCTTTCCAGAGTTAACATGTACAGGATGAAGAAGTATATATTTATTAGATGTGCAAAAGAAAAACTAGAGACACCATTCCTCTCCACCTAGACAAGGTAACAAAGGGATTCTGCCCAAGAATCCTCCCCTTTCATGCTTTTATAATGATTTGTCTTGTCATCTCTTTTTTCACCACAATTCATAGGGGCACAGCTTCCTTTCCTCACATGTGCTGTCTGCACTATTGTAGAATGCTCTGGAAGCTCCAAACACAGTAGCAAGACAAAAGGAAAAAACACAAAGCTTATTAATTGAATTGTAGTAACACTCAGGAGACCGAGTGAAGTGCTGGGCCTAGAATATCAAAATTAACTTTGGGTGCTGACCTCAACCGTACTGTGTTGTAAGCTCCTTCAGCAAAAGCAGCATGCAAATGTATTTGTGAAGGTTTTGCTGCCACAAAACTAGCTCTCCAGTAGATTTTTATTTTCAACCAATGATTTTGTAACAGAGAGTCACTGCAATAGTTCACGTTGTCACAATCTAATCTTTTAAGTTTTTGTCTTCTTAAAGAATGATTCTAATCTTGGAGGGGCAAGAGCAAGTACTGACCTCAGTTAGGTTATTTATTCTCCTCTGCATTTTTCTAGCAAAATGTAACAGGCCATGCAAATAAAGAAACTTGTTTTCTATGTAAGTGAAGCATGCTAAGGACCCACTTCATAAAATGTGAAGAAAAAACTCCATTAAATGGCAACTTTAGCCATTAAATTTAATGAAAACAGTTTCAATGTGTAAACAAATACATTTTATCCAGCATGAAATTGGCCTGGATTACCCTGTCATTTACTTCCCACAGACCCTTCTCATATCATTTACTTTCCACAGACTTTCTCAGCTGGTCTAACACTGAAAGACCATCCCTGGCCTGGACCTCTCCAGAGCTGATGTGGAAACTATGCCAGTGCCTGGGGTGGGACAGGCAAACCTCACCGCATGGATGCTCAGCAGTCACAGGCAGTGTCAGTAGAGAGGTTGGAGAAGCAGAACTTCATCCTTCTTGAATTCAATTTGCTGAATTCTACCACTATTTAAATTCACACTTTACAGTGTTATAGAAATAAACCAGTGCAAAATCAAATAAGAGGGCCTCTGAGAAAAAGAGGAGGGAGGTTTGATACGATGGCTGGCACATGCAGGCAGTGCAGACCATCCTGGAGAACTCAACCAACCAACCTGCTTTACCTCAGACATGCTGCAACCCTCTATAAATGTGGCCAGTGACGAGCAGTGGGCAGACCACCACTCGGGGGGATCTTCATGTCTCTGAGGTGTCTTAACAGACCTCTAAACTGACTGAAACCTCCACTGACATTGGTGCAGCAGGCTGGGAGCCCAGATGGGGCCTATGCAGGGGAGCCCTCTGCCACACACCTCCTTTCCACACTCCTCCCCTCCGTTTCATCCTCTGGGAGTGCCTTCAAAATGCCTCTGAAGCCCTGGTACAGTGCTGGTGGTGGTGACAACCAGCAGTCACAGCAGCCCAGGTTCTGGATGATGTTGCCACCCTCCCAGAATAAACATGCATTTACAGAGCTGCATGGTTTGGTTTTTGGTTTTTTTTTAGTGGCTCACATCCAGCATGCGATAGATTAACACTGCTGCCACCCCTCCCCGTGGGATTACTCTGCTGCACCTGCTCGGCCTCCCGGCCGCAGCACAAGCTGGCCCGCTCTGAAGCCCACTGGGAGGCCCTCGGCTCTCCCGCCCCGCACCGAGAGGGGACATCCCCGCAGGAACTACAACTCCCGTCAGGCAAAATGCTGGCGGCCGCCGCCGGGCCTGCCGGGAGTTGTAGTACTCCGGTCACGCACTCGGACGTCTGTCAGCCCAAGGCCCCGGCCGGCACCCCGCCGTCCCCCCTGCGCCCCGCCGCGCAGCCCACGGTACCTCCAGGCGCGTAGCCCCAGCAGCCCGAGGCCAAATTTAATA